>NC_053411.1:217500-339000 GCF_016859285.1 Xiphias gladius
TATATATGTACGATTATATGTATGTGTATATGGATAAGAATAGTTGATCATCAGTTTTCCAAAGTTTTATAACTCAAGGTGTTCTTACTAGCTTTATCAGGAGCACTCTGGAGTTCTCAACTGCGGTTAGGTGAACTCCATTCATTTACCAAAGACCCTGAAATGCAATTAAGATTATTTTATAAAACTACTTAAGATGAGATGTTAAAATTTAAAGAGGTGGAGAAAAATTGAAAATAGAGGCAGTACATTTCCTTGATTTTTAATATAAGAGCTATTAATTTTCCAAAACCCCCAAAATATTGATGTTTGGAAATGCAACACATTTCAGTTTGATGTCAGAATACTGGTAGGTGACACATTATGCCCCATCTCCTGCGTTTGTCCTGCTACACAACCGCTGGTTTCCTTTGTGTAGAAAGCATAATGCTAATGAAGATGTTTTACAACTATCACATTTCACACTTCTTCCTACTTGCTGCACTGAGTGTTGCCCTGTCCCACGAGGAATCAATTAGAACAGCTGCCGAGCTGATGCAGGAGAGTTTGATGCTGGGAGCTTCTATAGTGGATGTCACTTCATGACTCCAACTAAATGTATAAATCCAGTGTGTCAGATGCGGCTGGATCGGTGGGGAATTTGTTGATTATCACTTGAGGATGCAAGCTAGAGTTGTCTCTGTCACATATGTTTTGCCACTGCTATCAGCTAAGCTCACCTAAGCAGTATTTCACAGCACTTCCTAAGCTAAGCCACTGAGAGCAAATATAGTTCTAGGCAATATGAATAGTTTGATTAGAATTAATCGGTGATTTTTCTTTTATGAATGCAGCTTTAATACGGTTTGAATGTATTTCAGGTGCTCAAGATAGTATAGGGGAATGAAGTGATGCTTGCCTCTGATCTGGCATCACTTTGTACATTACATCACATCACTAAACATAGACCCTGGATGGAGAAGCCAACCCAAGGCCATGATAGCCTTACCATGCCAAGATATTTGTTACCAGCATACCTTTTTAGGGACAGTGAGCAGAAAAGAAAAACAAATGTTAAATACAAGTTTTGTAAATCAGTCAGTTTGTAGATATCCAAACCACACTCCCTGAAAGGTTCCATGCAAAAAGTCACTTGTGATCTAATAGCACATGTGCCTTTTGGACAGGTGTTGGTTTTGTATACAAGAGTTTCCCACATTTCAATTGAATATCCCATGGGGTAGTTTCAGTTATGAATAAAGTGTTATTTTATTTTACATTTATATTCTCCAGTTATCTGATTGGATTAGATAATTGGTAGTACTTGTTTGCTATAACTTGTTTAGTTGTCTGACTGCCCATGTGTCTGCCCTACTGGACTCCAGGTTAAAGCTTTGTGTAGCAAATTGACTGTGTCCCCAGACATCAACATTGAAATTAGTGCAAAACATGTTTTCATAACTAATAGGAATTATGGGAAAAGATAAAAGACCTATGTTGTAAATATCAGGGAACTATACTTGATTTTTTTGTGGAAAGTAAGGAAAACGTCATTTTCATATAGGAGATTCTATGGAAGATCATTTCCACCAGAAGAATAAAAAATAGATGAAATGTTAAGAATGGCAAAAAAATAGAAATATTCATGATAGTTTTAGGGTACCACTTTCAAATAAGGACATATTAAGTCAATTATGTTTGTATTTTGATGCTCTTAAGGCCATTTTTTTATCTGATGAGATAGTAATGAGTTATTTTTTGGCTTATGTCATAATTTTAATTCTCTGCCTCAAAGGTATGACCTACTATGTCATAATTCTGACATTATATAGTACAGATTTTCAATTTCAAGAAGTTGGAAAAAAAATACTTAAAGTCAAATTATGCCTTATTAATATGCCATTCTATTTTTTATCATTTACTATCATCATTTTACTTTTTTCCCCCTGACTTAAATGCGCTTCCATAAAATCCTCCAATAAAAGGACATGAAAACCAGCCGGGCCTAAAAGCACATGCTTTAATAGTTGTTTCTTTTGTTTTTTGTGCTGTCATGGAGCTGGTGTCTACACTGTGTGCAGAGTCAAACTCAGGACATCACATGGACAACAGTGTGTATGTGGATAGGAGGAATGTTGGAGACAGAATCAAGTTTCTCTATAATGACAATGGATTCATTTTTTTTTTTTAAATAGCCCCATATGAGGGTTTTGCTGCTAACTCAAAAAGTTCCCATTCTAGTTAGATTGAAACCAACTGACACAAACTCAGACAGAAGAATCATGCGCAGCCTGCTAGTAAAACATCCATCACAAATGTATGTACTGTATCATTCAGTCAGACAAGATGATGACGAAGTACTTATTACAATCGCTCTCAAGTTTCAACACTCTGCACCCATATTTCTTCAGTCAGTCTAATGAGAAATGTCTGGTAGTCTTTAGTCTCTGGTACTTTATTCCAACCTGGGCCACTTGATAAATATTTGGGGCTTGATTACCGAAGAACTTAAAGAGGAGGATTGGAATAATTTGTGTTGCCATCACATCATCATCCATCAGACAGAAATCCTGATTGGTGTGTTATTTGGAAAGCTCTAGCTGTGGGGTCCACGACTGAAAACTCAATAAAACCAAGCAATAAGTGTTAAAAAAAAAAAAGCTCTAGACGTAGTCTCGTTAGCAGTTTTGCTTTAGCACTGCTACAGTTCTAAACTGTGGCTACATACCCAAGGGAAGGTTTTCTGCATATTTTGTTGAAACTAATACTGGGTAGATAAGACCTGGAAAGCTATATGGATCACCACTGTAGATCAAGTACTCCTGGCACCACATTTGTAACATTTTATAGACACCACCATCACAAATGATTTATTGTTACAGTAACCCAGAAGTTCTTTCAATGAGAGTAGTTCCATTGCCAGTGGATTGATAGATTCCACAGAATTCATTATCATTAGCTTTTCTCAAGACCATATTGTCTTTATTTTGACTCTTCGAGACTGGATTTTTCTTTAATTGCAGAGTTATTTGTCAGCATAGACAATATGTGACCCTAGGCAGACCATTATAAAGATTATGCTACCTGATTTGTAAAATCACTCTAACCACTCTAAATTAGCAGTTGTGATGGCTAAACCTCCTTCACAATCGAATCAATTTTTTTTACATTTTCACTCACACAGTGTGTTCAACTGATTGGGATTCTAGCAAGTTGGGAGCAATGATGGTGTGGGATTATGTCTTGTATGTACAGTGTGACAGTTTCAATTGTGAATAAGGTGTAATAAGTCATATTGTGAAATGCTTCAGGTCATGTCCAGTTTTGTGCCTTAATTCTTGGGGGGAATGACCTGTCATGTTTGAGCTTGACTGCTTTGTAGTTGGTTCCAAAGAAAGACAGCCTTGTATATGATTTGGGAGGATGCTATATTGTTGTTTATGGGTTTGTGCTGGTTCGAAATGTGATCAAGTGGGCAGGCACTTCAGGCATTCCTCAGGTAACTACAGAGAGTAAAAGACAGAGCAGTTTACCCAGTGTTCCTTTTCCTGTGTTAAAGGAAGCCTCTGCTTATGCCCCTCAAATCCTACACTGTGTGCTGCAGTAACAGATCATATAGTAGAAAGAAAAAAATGAAAAATTTCCTAATCTAACTTTAAAGAATCCTGTTGGTTAATACATCATATTTGTTACTGAAATATCTTTAGAGTAAATTTTAGTGTCACCATACCCTTAACGGGAAATGTGGAAGAATTGGCCAGCTGTCGTATTCATACTCCAAAAAAATAGGGGGGCGCATATTACTGGAAAGTTGGGGTGTCCACCCCTAACGTAAGAAACAATGAAATCAACTCTTCCACTCTTCTCTCATACCCCCTCCCCTTCATGGGGCATACCAGGACAAATTCTGGTGGGCCACCGCATCGATGGACCGTTGGAACATCAAAACGTTCACAAAATTTTTACTGGCCCTCTCTGTGTACCTGTCACTCATGGTGCGCATGAGAGCGTGCTGCGTGTGTTCCGGGACTGGGCTCACTGGCCATTCACAACCAAGTTTCAACCCTCACGTTAAGCTAACGTTTTCTTGAATAAATCTAACCACAGCATAGGGCAGTTGTTGACCTGTTGCCTAATCTGCATGAATTGGGGAATAATGTTTTTCAAACAGGTTTTCTTTGCAATCTGATTATGTAACGGCAGGCTACTTTCTTCAGTTATTGTCAGACTGACGACGACAATTTCACACCCAATCTGCTCAGTCAGAGATGAAGAAGTGGTGGCAGGAGTAGAGGGGAGAGCAGCATCAAAAGCTGAGCTTGAGGAAAGAGTGGAGGAATGTCGCAGAGAGAGAGTGGCTGCAACAAAGGTGTATAGCTCCCTCGCCGTTACTACATCTTCATCTTTTAATGTTGGACTGAGGGCAGACTGGACGCCACAGTGACTCACCATAACCTCTTGAAGTACAAAATGTTATTTCAAGATGGGATTGGCCGGGGCTACTTGGTTAGCATGCTAAATTCAGTAGATATATCTGCAACACATTACATAGACATCTTTGACATAACATCAAAAATGTTATTTCTTCATATTCTGTTGATAATTTTAGCTGGTTTTTGAATGTTTTAAACTAAAATACTTACATATAGCCCCTTTAAACTGTCAAGATACATTGTTTCCACCATTTAAAGTTACATTCCGTGACCATTCTAGGGGGCACAGGGTTCTTGGTTGAGTTTTCAAATCTCAACATTGACGGGAGAACATTTGTAGTATTGGTTGCAGTAGTGGTGTTACTTTCAAGGCAGACTTGACACTACTGACCTTTCAAAGCAGAAGTATCATGGCAAGAATTTTCAACATCTCTCTCTCAACACAAATTAGGCTTGGTTATGATAAAGCTATGGAGCTTTACTCTTTTTAAAAGTTAAATTAAATTTTTTTTTAAAAAACACCTACTACACAAAATTAGACCACCTGTGCTCCAACTCACACTTTTGTATTGGAGTTAAGCTGCCTGTATGCTTCTTCAGAACTACTTGTCCAGCGTTGAATGGGAGGAGATGTCTCCAACCATTTCATTAACTTTTTGAAACCCACAATCCAACACTTCATGCTGTGACTGGCCAGCTGTGTAGGTGAGAGAGGGGCCAGGATTTAAACTTCTCTCTCAGTTCTATCTTCATCCTTTACACAATGTTTCTGTCACTTTTCATGTCAATACCAGATACAACACTATGAAAGGTTCAGGAGAGAACTATACCACTCCCTCAGACCCCTCCAAAAATAAGAAGACATTGAACACACATTGTACAAACTAGTTATTTTCGAGTACAACCCACCCCTAATCCTTCCATATAGACTATACAAATGTAATTCCACTGGGGTTATTGAAGACGGCTCACCTCTCATCTGAAAGGCTTCTTCAGTTCGAAATACTATGACCTGGATGACGGAGAATCTTCACAGATGTAATTCCACTAATTCGCCAGCAGGTGCTGCCAAAGCCATCCACCACCATTAGTGGCAACTATAACAAAATCAGTGGTGTACCTACAGCAGTCAGGATGAAGTTTAGGAATTTCATGGAGTCTGGAGAGAATGGGCTACCTGCAAGTATGTCAAGTCTCAAACATGACTTTTCTATGGTGGGTCAAGTGGGCAGATTAGAGAGAATGAACCAATTCCTGTGTTCACAAAGACATTAATTAATAGAGGGTCTACAAATTGGATACTTTTAACAAGTGTTTGATGTCCTTAACAAAAGGTTTGGTCTCACTGATGAGGTTTGGAGGTAAAACAACAGAGGCAGAAAAGAAGTGACAGCAACATTAAATGTGTTTTGGGTGGTTGTGTTTTTAGGGAAAAACAGATGAAAATCTTTTCTTTTTTTTTTACTTTGTACAACATGATGTTATTACCTCAATCGAAACCTATTTTACTGTCTAAAGTTGTATAAAAAAATATATTTTGTGTAGTGTAAAATCTTACGGTTTTATAAAAAGGAAAGTAATGTTGGTTCAGAAATTGTTGCTATAAATTGTGGATTTCTGCTCCAATGGTTAAATTTGTTTTGATTTATTTTCTTCTTGGGGGCTTTTTTGGTTTGTACTCACTAACCCAGGATAAAAAAAAAACCTTGACATCTTCCTCTCAGTTTTCTGATGGAGCTTTAGTTTTTAGATTCACTCTGGCTGGTGGTAATGGATCTAAGAAGGATTTATGTCATTGTTAATTTCGAATTGAGTCTTTCATTAACATATGGGATTGTAGTTTGAGGGGTTTTGTGTCATAATATACTCTGATCTTTAATAAATACCAATGAAATGTGTTTCAGGATCTTTTTGGTATCAAAAATGGATGTTTGCCAAAAAGGTGGAATCAGAATACATTTCAAATGTATTTCTTTTAATCATGTTATATTTTCTCCACAGTTTGTTGGGTGGCTCTTGTTATTTAAATATTACTGATTAAATTAATTTAAGTATTTCACTCTCCGGCTCTTTGCATGTGTTGTTTATTCAATTATTAGTTGTTGTTTTCTTTGTCTTGTTTTTCATGGTGAATCTTGCTTACTGCATCAACAAGACTCAACCCTAAAATCAGGACAGTTCTATTGAACTCTCAGTATGACAGAGTCCATTGTAATCGTGTTTCTGTATTTAATTTCTCATTGAGACTCTAATACAGTAACCCAATAATAGTCAAATATACCTCACAGCCACTTGATTTATTGGTATAGATTTAGTTTTAGTCTTAGTCCTAAAATAAAATTCCATGTTAGTTTTAGCAATATTTAGCCAACCTCACCCTTTTTTATTTTAAGTAAATCTTTAGTAAACTAAAACTCTGGACATTTTAGTATTGTCTTAGTCAAAGAAAACATAAACCTTTTAGTCTAGTTTTAGTCAAGGCTTTGTTCAAGCCCAAAACAATCTTCTACATTATATGTTGTGCATTGTAATAACCAGTAGATGTCCCAAATAGACTACATTTAGCTATCTCTGACCCATTCTAAATCAACAAGACCTGAAATGTTAATGGCAATTAAGTTGTGTGTGCTTTAAATGGATAGCATGTTTAATACACCAAAACAAAACAAACAAACTTGTCGTAAGCAAAAGGTTGGCCAACGCAGCTGACTGGGCTACTGACTTTCAGTGAGACTAAAT
This sequence comes from Xiphias gladius, assembly GCF_016859285.1. Taxonomy (NCBI): domain Eukaryota; kingdom Metazoa; phylum Chordata; class Actinopteri; order Istiophoriformes; family Xiphiidae; genus Xiphias; species Xiphias gladius. Next base: position 224,652 of record NC_053411.1, read on the forward strand.
CCCCATCTGTAAGCAATGTGGCATTGTCCCGTTGTTGTGAAAGGTTTTAGTTTTCTTCCCAGTGATTTTTTTAGCTGCAGGGCTTCTCTCCTGACAATAAGTTACTACACACTCACTTTATCTCTCGGCAGCATTATATTTGAAGTGGGTCCAAATGTCAACCCATTTTCTGGCCATCATGTTCTTTTCCCTTCCCTGTATGGTATCCGATCATAGGTAGGTCCAGTCTAGCAGTGTTGGCAGTACGTTAATGTGTTTGCTGGTGTATGGCTGGTGTACAGAATCAAGTGAAAGATGATTTGAGCATACAGGAAGATAAATGTGCGGCGCAGCCATTAAAAAAAGGACATTTAGATTATGTCATTCTTTGAAAAAATGCTCTATGTAATTTCATGTCCCCTTTTTTCATCAATGAAAATATAGAGATTTAGTAAAGTTTTTTTATTTTTTAAACTGCATTTTAGTCTCATCTTTTTTCTTCAATAATGTATGTTGATATAGTCACAGTTAGTGTTTAATGACGTCGGTGCCATCTTGTCATCATGTCATGTTAGTCATGGAAAAAAAGGTAATTGATGAACATATTTAGTCATAGTTTTCAACAACTAAACTAACACACAGGGCCAGAGGCATTATGTTTTCAGGTTGTCCCTGCGTCCATATGTCCATACGTCCTTCTATCTGTCCCATTCTTGTGAAAGCGATACATTAGGAACGCCTGGGGGCAATTTCATTTCATCTGGCACAAATGTCCACTTGGACTCAAGGATGAACTGATTAGAATTTGGTCGTCAAAGGCTGAGGTCACTGTGACCCCACAAAACACATTTTTGGCCATAACTCAAGAATTCATACACTAATTGCAATAAAATATACTTAATACCTTTTATTAAACTCATAAATACATATATGAGTCTGGACAGACATGGATGTAATCTAATTTCTCTGGTTACTGGAGGCATACAACTGCAAGGCGGTAATTCTAGTTGTCTTTTTAATTCACTAGGGAGACCTGTCCAATCAACTTTTTGACAACTTAACTTCTGGAAGAGAGCAGCAGGACACCTGGACCAAATTCCATTTATGAACTGATTATTAACATTTATAACTGATCTATAAAGTATTAGGGAGTTTTTCCTTGCTGCTGTCGCCAAGTGCTTGTCAATGGGGGAATGTCGAGTCTCTGTAAATATAACTATAAAGAGTACTTTCTAGACCTGCTCTATATGAAAGGTGCCCTGATGAAACCCCTTTAATGATTTGGCACAATATAAATAAAACTGAATTGAATTGACATTTACAGCTTATAACCATTTAATAAGAGCTGCGTTATAAGAAAGTCATACCAATTTATTTCATACAAACACAGTTTGTATAAATTTTCAACAGTTTATTTACAGATTTCTCACTGTCAGTATTCACCTTTCTGGTATTTTCTCACTATATGTAATACTAATGTTAAACAAAATAAAAAAAATCGAAGTTGAAAGTGCAGTAAATATAAATGTTTTAACACAACAAATTCTTATAAATTCTTCTTTTTTTTTTTTTAAATGTATAATAAAATGTAAATCCTTTCCAACACTTCTTGGCTATTCAAATGCTGTCTTCTCTGGTCACAGAACTTTCTTTATTTGCTCTACAAATCAAAATCTGATGGAATGGTATAGCCCCCTCATTACTGTCTCTACTATGACGTCTCTATAGGCCTCATGTAGGCTCTATGTCTTCCTGTGTATATTAGAATCGCAGTGTAACCCATTTAGCTCACCAATGCTAACTCTATGCATCACTGGGTCAACTGAAGATACATAAACATTTGAATAGCGTTAAATAACCAAGAAATGCATAAACTGCTGTGAGAACATGAGCTACTCCTTTGAGAATTTCACAGTGTTTTGAGAATTCTGATTTTTATTCAGCAATTCTACCAAAGTCTCATTGAAAATTAAGATAGTGTAAAATGTACAATACAATTTTTGAATTCTGACAACTATTTGCACATTAAATCACTGTAACCTAAGTATAATGAAATTATAACAGCAGACTCAGAATCAACCAAGCACGCACCTGCCCATTCATATGATTTCCTAAAACAGAACTAAATCAACTGATGATCCCAGTACAAGAAGTATTGCAGAATATATACTCAAAGCCTCAAGGGTTGAACAGGAAAGCTTATGGAGCATCCTAACACAGACAAGTTAGCCTACCATTTTTAGATAATATGCCATGTTGGTTGTTGAGCAGTGATACGCAAACTACTGTTTGCAAAGTTTACACTTGACTTTTTGGTCATCTATTTTGACAAAATGCAGCCCCACCAACGACTTCTTAGCATGAGGTCAATTACTTTGGCGCCAACTTTGAAAACCTTAAGTAAATGATCAGTAATCCTGGAAGACTTTTGATGTAGAGCTTTTCTCCTTATGAAAGTAACACCAGCGATTGTCCAACCAATGGGAGTTTGGTCGGATGAGACCATATAGACTAACCAATCAATCAGTTGACCGGGAGACCACAGCCCTTCCACAAAGAAATGTCACCAACAAACATCCATACTAATTGATCATGTCTATACCCTAAATACAGTATGTTATTCCTATATCTGCCGAAATCTAATCACAAACTCATTTATGCTATATGGTTGTGCCTCATAATAAAAATATTTACATCAGTGTCTCCAATATTCAGATTCTTGATGTGTAACTCTATAGGTTATTCTCACAATCTCAAAAATTCTGTTTATTGCTAACTTCAAGTTTTGAAGAGTAAGGGAATGGGTTAGGAACTAGGCTGGGGTATGCAATGAACTGTTAGAAGAATTTATATTACGGTGAGTAACTAGCTGCCCCTTACAGCGAGGCCACTCCCTGGCAAATCTAGAAAATGGGTACAAGAGGGAAGTCTCAACTGCTCAGTTGGTGCTTACCTAAGGTTTAGGATTTGGGAGGGAAGGTAACCCCAGAGTAAGTTTAACTCCAGCGCTGCTTACACTTTGAAGGGATCCTTACCTTTTGGATCAGGTCGGTTGCATTGTCAAGGCACGAATCTCCCGGCTTGGAAAAACATTCTGAGAATCCCGCCACCTAAAGAGTCTCAGTTATAAAATTTATTACAAAAATAAGACAGTGAAAGTCTTACACAAAGGAGGTTCTCTCTCCATGACACTTCCACATTCTGTTAATGGCACGAACAGTTATAGAACATCATGTTAAAAAACAAGGGCCCGATATTCACCAACTAATTAAACAGCTCACAAACCAAACCAAAGGTCCTAGAGCCATGAAAATAGTTGAACCCAGCTAAACTATATCTGACCGGTGCAGATAAAAACTTACTGAGGAGGGTTTAAAAACCAGGAGTAGCTGTCTCTCCAGCTTCAATCAATAAGAGGTTATGTTTCCGTGTAAAAAAGAGGAATCTTTAGTATCTGAGAACCTCTTCTGAAATAAATAATGGCAGACCACCTCTGAAAGGGGCTCCTCTACTTACTATATCTGAATCTGATAGAGTAACATATACCATTTGTGGAGCAGGCCACGCCTCGCCAGTGGCAAAGCAAACTTTAAAGGACAGAGTAGAGCAGATAGTGTTTGCTTCAAATCCAAATTAAGAGACCTTGAGTGATTGAGGGCTAACAATGGCTGATGATATAAATTAAATCCCCGACAATACCACTGAATTTGCAGGAGAGTCAGATGTAACATACAATTCTTATCCAACATGGCAATTTTATAACTCCAGCTATGAATCCCAACTATGTACCTATGCCACATCAGGCCCACAGGCACCCCCAGTGTTTCTGCTTGGCCCACCTTTTTGGCAGCTTTCAGAGGAATTAAGGTGTATAGAATAGGCAACTAGGCAAAGACAAAGGGAAGAGCAAGCACCAGGTGTAGAAAACCTGGACCCTCCATTGGGGTATGCCTACACCTAGAGACAACTTAGATTTAGAGGAAGGAACCTAATTACCAAACCCTAATGACGATAGAACAGAGCCCACTCAGGTGAGAATTCACTCAGGGACAGCTGCCAGAGTCATAAAGGCAGGCATAGAAGGGTACCTTCATGACCAGCCTTATTTTCTTTCAAACCCTGCTAATACCGATCTCCGTAACAGAGGAGGAGTAGCCCTGATACTCAGAAGTATGGCAAGAGAGGGATGGCGAGTGGAATGTGATGGTTTTGTTATCAGGAATGTACCACTAGAGTACAACCAGGTGGTAGTAACCTCTTGTGAAAGACTAGGGGGGTTACTGTCATCTTGACTGTTGCCATAGCTCGTGGAGGAGGTACGAATCTGGAACAATCTTGGGAACGGCTGTTAGAAAGTTACAGAGCACTCTTCCATTACCATCAGAGACAAATACTAGAGAGAAGACAACCGAAAAGCCATATTCTTACATGGTTGTGGCACCTATCAGCACTCATTCAGAGTGAGTGTAGTAGCCCTACCTGATGCTTACTTGAGGGAAACACCGGGGGACTTTAATGTGATATACACCACAGCAACTGTTTGAGACCTATAAGGTCTAGCTTTCTTGGAGCAATGGGACATAGTCCATCCACAGAAGCTCAGCCTATTTGTCCATCTCCATCTCAAAGCACCTTATCTAGTCCAGGGTACAACATACGCAAGTACCTTAAGAATTCAGTACCGCAAAGAAACACTGGAGAGAGGGATCAGCAGTTGCTTGGCACATGTTTCCCATTAGGCTTCAACATTCAGGCACTGCTCTGCAGCCACAGTGTTTTTTTTAATGCCAATAGGGGCTGTAATTTTCCACCTACCATGAGAGTATACCAATTTATTAGTGACAACTCCTGGTAAAGACGCCATGCAGGAAGGAATCAACAGGCTAGCTGACTTGGTGACCAAAGGCAAAGCCACTCTTACTTTGGCTATGGTAGAGTTAGGCTCTTGTTGGGGCTTCTACCACCCACAAATAGAAACTCACAGCCAGTGTTCTGGGGGGCACAGACCTCGCAGCTAAACTAGCATTAGTTACCGACTGCCAACTAGCCCAGGAGGTTCAATGCTACAACACTGGAACAAGGTTGATTATGACCAACAGAGCCTAGGGCTCTTCCCCCAAACAAAGTCAGAATTAAAAACGTCAAAGACAGGAAAGGAGATCAGACCCAGAACCTTCTAGACCATCCCCAGCCCAAATCACGGTTCCAGTATGATTGTTGAAAAAAAGATAATGTCTATATAATCAAAGGTAAAATGCCACCTAGACAACCCCAACATCCAGTAGATTTTAGATGTATAGAAAAACTAACGGAAACAATAAAAGAATTAGTATCCATAAGAGAACTGTAAATTGAAAATGCACCAACTAATACTCCAGTTCTGAGCGTACCAAAACCAGATCATTCCTGGAGAATGGTACACAATTTGATAGAGCTCAACGGAAGGACAGTAAACTAATGTTTTTCATACAGGGGTAGAAGAGACATTAGAGGTCCTCCTGGTTACAGTGTACATTGATGATATCTGTTTTACCTACAACAATGAGGATGAGCACCTGCTTGTTCTAGAATAAGTGACCACCAGACTTGCAGGTTTTAAAATAGTCTAAGTAGTCACTAAGTCTGAAGTTTGAGCTGATACAACACAAACCCAAATATCTTGACTTTGAAATCACAGAAGAAGGAAAGGGGGTCCTACCAGGTTATTTGAATGAAATCAAAGAAACACCTTCATCTAGGACAGTGTAAGACATAGAGAAGTTCTTAGGGAAAGGAGAATATTTTGCCAACCATTGCCAAGGTTATGAGCAACTAGCAGCCCTTCTTCATACAGTGAAAGGAAGATTGAACAGACCTGATGCAACACAAGACCAACAACTAAAACACAACACCTAGAAACTTGGCCACGGAAAGAAAGGAAAAGAGATTGGGAAAAAGGAATTGATGTCAACTGTGACATAAAAAATGAGGGAGCTACCATTCAGGTTAACAACCACAGTTTCAAAAACCCCTTTTTCTCAATCAAATTCAAGAAGGCTGAACTAAAGAACACCGATTTGGAACAGACATTGACAGATCTATAAAGCATTTCAATTAACATTCTTACCCCATACCTTAGTTTTAAAGAAGCCAATAAGCAGGCAGTTGAGGGAGCAAGCGCATTGTTATTCAGATGTGGAAAATGGGAAACAATGTTAATAGATGCACAAGAGAAGTTTCATGTGACAGGACAAGCTATTCCAAAACCAAAACCCAAACAAGACAGGAAAATAGTATCAGAGTGGTACTTATTCACTGATGATGACAAGCAGGGTACAAATCAAAAGATCATTGGGCATTCTTTCTTAAGAAGGGAGGTAAGACAGTTTTCAAATGCTCAGGACAATGAAAGGGTTCAGCTCAAGCAGCAGAGGTAACACCAGCTTTGGAAGGGCTCCTCCACTGCAGGAGAAAAGATAAATAAACTCCACTCAGTGACAGAGAGTGATTACTGTTACAGAGTGGGTTTACAGATATAAAGGGGAAACAACTCTCTCATGCTGAAGAATGGGGAATAATTGCAGAAACCTCCAGATCTATGGACACTGACTGGATAAAGGTAGAAAGTCACACTGACAAGAATCATTATTTGCATCAAGGAAATAGAGAAGTAGACTCTTTAGCCCAAAACAGACAGCCAAACTGTAACCTTAAAGGTCTCACTCTTCTTACCCCTAGAGGGAGAAGATGGTGTTATCCGACCTCCAAATGACCAGGAAGCAACTTGCTTGGTAACTGGGTACATATGTCGCTAGGACATGTAGGAGGAAATCGCATAACGTTGTGATTCAAAGAACACCAAATTTGTTTATCTAATGTTCTAAAAATCACCGCAGCCATCCGTCATGGTTGTGAACAATGCATGTATGCAGGACGGTTAAAACACATCAAAGCAGAAGCACATCCCATCTGCTGTGCAGTACCTGGTGAACACTTCAGTAGCAGGATCACCACACCTGGGCAACACCAGGCATAAGTACTTTCTGATAGTGGCAGATAACAGTTCATCCTGGTAAAAAGCTGTGGCCAATGAAAGCAGCTACAGGTACAAAAGTAGCACAATGTGTAGGAGAGCTAATAGTCTTAAAACCAGGAATTTAATCATTAAGAATGGATAATGGTACACAATTCAAGAACAGATTAGTTAAGGAAGTACTGGAGGAAGCAGGAGTTCTGTCCATTTGGGCAGGGCCTTACACTCACCATGCCAATGGGGTGGCTGAGAGAGCAGTCAGGTCTGCTAAAGACCCGATTGTCAAGAATGCTTCTTCCGATCGGGACACTCCAAAAAAACTCCTCTTACTTCATCGACACCTAATCAGGACAAACTTAGGCAACCTAAAACACACTCTGACCAGCCTCCTCTCTCTGCTTTTTCCACAGGAATTGAGGGCTGGCTCAAGAGGAAAAAAGTTCAGCCTGACAAGAAAGATATAAAGCAGAAAACAGAAGGAAGGGATAAGATAGTGAAGATAATTTCTCAGAATTTAATACAATTAGACAAATTTGGACAAGTTCACCCAAAACAGATTAGGAAAGCTACTTAGAATCGCATCCTCAAAACCTTTACAGGAGCTCCCCTCAGAGGTCCAACTTCTGACAATAAAAGAGTAAAAGACTAGGGGATGTTTATTTGGGCTTTGATTGGATGATGGATGTGACTGCAGAGTCATCCTCTTAGACTTTCCAAAAAACAAAGGGGTTTACTTAAAAGTCTCCCCTCTCAACAAATTAGAAGGAAGTAAAATGCACAATCCAGGAGATTGTGTTCCTCCCCACGAAGGGCCTAAGTACTGGGTGAAAATTTGAGTCAGTATGATCTATAAATGACAGCAAGAAGGTTGTGTGGCCACTCAAGTCTGGTGGACCTAAAGCAGAAAATAAGTTGGAAGAGAGTCTTCTGGGGACTTAAAAAGCCAGGGGAAGATAAGGATAAGGATAAGCATAAAAAGCAGACGGGAGGAAAAAGAGTATGTTGATAGTCTAATAAGTACAAGAAAGGGACTGTAGTTTAAGAATCTTTTTAACATGTGTCTTGTCTTTCAGGGCCAAGATGGGGTTAAGTAGAAGATGTTGAGCCCAGCAGAAAAAGCAGAGGGAAATATCCTAATTCTAGACCAACCATCTGTAGAAAATCGAAAACCGTGTTCTATATGGCAAAAAATCTTGTCTGAAAAACTTAACCTTATTCTTGCTAACCTTATTTCCATATTTCCATCAGCCAAACATATATGATTGAGAAGTATGCAATGCCACATTTACCACTTAAGTCGCTTCAAATGAGCATATAGAGTGGCAGAGACTTCCAATACCATCTACCACCTTCTTGGGTGGCTGTAGTCAACTGGCTGTAGCACATCATGCTCTGCCTCAGCCCATAGAAACGCGCTGAAAAGCCAAACTACCTACCTAAAATACTGGCTAATGGAAGCAGGGGCCACAGGTCTCAATGTATCAGGCCTCAGTTCTTCAGACCCTGGCTCCCTAAATTGCTCCAACCCTACCTCAGATGTATGCAGTAGGACAAGCCAAATTAACTTCTCCCTATCAGAGCTTTTCGACAATTCTCATTGCATGACCTCCTGGATGACTTATTCAAATAATAGATACTGGAATCACATAACCTCAAATGTTTAACACTTATCCTAACCAAACTTGAGATATAACAAAAAACGGCCTAGAACGCAATGAATTAGTTGCAACGTGAGACTCCAAGGACTATTGACTCCTGTAACCTAAACTACAGGCAGATTATATGCCACATGGAAAGACAATGAATATCATTGGAGTCAATATACAGGCCCTTTGAATTGTGACCTCTGAATTGCAAAATGCCAGTCATTGTTGGCATAATGAAACAGAAATGGCTACAGATAAAATCAAGATATCCCTAAATCTGCAATTCGTGGCAATATTTACGGGATATCATTTACAGGAAGGAAAGATGGATGGATTGCCAGTGTATAGGAATCTACCCAAGATGCAAGAAAAGGAAACCATGGGTTATGGGGATATTTCACCCATACTCAGATTGTCACCCCCAATTGTCTTGGCTTGAAATACCTCAAAGAGTGGCAAGGAAGAATATACCTTAAATTTAGGCTTAAAACCATCCATAGCAGCACGAGGAAACTATTATGGTTATACAAAATGACAGATGACCAACTCGTCAAATATGGATACTATAGTCAAGCATATTGTACCGAAATGGATTACACATGGTGGTACTGTTACGAATATTATACCTCTAAGGGCTCTCAACAAGCTCATGCCACCCCAAGGTACTTACACCAGGATAGAAGAATAGTAAAAAAATACAACAAATGGGTACCACATACTCAGGGGCCTAACTGTGAATGAAGAGAATGATACTTCCACTTAAAACAATCCTGATATATCCAAAAATTACCCAGACAGGTCAGAAACCAGATCTCAGTATCTTTAGATTGCACATTTTGGAGAGATTACCCACATGCTAAGGATACCTTTGATAGGAAATGGAGAGAGGTACTAGTTCAACAAGGAGAACAGGAAACTTATTGGGGAGCAACACCAAAGGGTAACAATTGGGAGAGTAACTTAACATGGAACCACATGATTTATAGCCCTCCCAACAAGGACCTTTTAGAACCATGGCATTTATGAATACCATAGGATGTGGAGAAGAAAGGATGATTAGTGGAAGAGGACTTAGTTTTGAGTTATATAACCCATAGTACAACTGGCTAGAAGCTGGTTTAAAGGCTATAATATATCCCTTTTCTGGTCAGGAAAGTAACAAGGTATTTTCACATAGTTATGTGAAAATAGTAAAATTAGTTTATGACTGCCTTTGGCAATATCTGAAGTGGATAATCCTAGTAGTGGTCTTATTGATAATACTGATTTTACTAGGAATCCTAAAGTGTCTAGGCTTGCTATATTTGGTGGGGAGATGTTGTAAAGGATGTTTTAGATGTTGCAGTAGACTCAGTTACTTTTGTTGCAAAAAGAAATAATATGTAACTGTTCATGCTGTGGTAAAATTTAGACGCAAGGGCAGAAGAGAGTCATTTACTTCATCCAACGCAGAAGTTCAGGAGATGGAATAAGGAGAACTTCTGAGAGAGTGAGTTAGGGAATAACCTTTATGTCTTTCAAAATGCCAAAGAAAACTCACCTTAAGGTCTTAAGGCTGCAAGAAGATACCATTATTCGAACAACACAATCTGAAGGAACAATGGGATAGCAACTACAATAATGATACCACTAATTCCACTGATGCAGGACCCAGTGGAATGAATGGACCTGAAGTGTTCGCAGAAAGGTGGCAGACAATGGTAAGCCAGACTTTTATGACTATTGTAATGTTGGCATGGTTAGGGAGAGAAAAAATTAGAAAAAAATTGGCCATTAATACCAGGAGTAATGGTATATTATAGCAATAACTTGCTTATAGGATGGCATGGAATTGATACACCTTCTAGTACAGTTCTACAGATCTTCTTAGCCAATAGAGACATACCAGTTTCTGGTTGGAGAATCATCCTATATGTATCCTTCTGTTTAGTCTCATTATGCTTAAGAAGAATGCTTTTAGAAGATTGCATAACTGGTCCACAATCTTTAATAATAATGGACTTCATGTCCTTTAAAGTGGCAAGTTCTGATAGATGTCTCAGGGGACGAATGTCATCCACTGAGCAAAAGATCTAAAAATGACAGACCAGACTACTGCTGGACTTGTGGACAACAAAGCTACCTGTTTATCGAAGGAAAAATCACAGGACTTACCTGTCTAAATTGTATGATCTATGAAAATGTACTTAGATTGTTAGTTAGTGACGACGGGAGAGTTTGACAATGATCTCTTAGGAACAATTTATTGTGCTTATAACAACTTCCCACAAGACATCCTTACTTACTTAAAGACTCAAGACCTTTGTACTGGTGACTCCTACAGTATGAACAGCCAGTTGGAAGTTATGATAGACAATACTGAATTTACTCCTGACCAAAGATATCTTGTCAAAGCAGGCTATGACGAAAAACACGATGCTTGGGCTGCCAAGCACCGTGAGGATTTTGATTACCAGGACTCACATGACTTACATCCTTTCTCCTCTGCAGGAGAAAAGAATTCAATTTTATTTTAAAAATAAAAAGGGTTGCAGGATGGTGAATTACCTGATCCTAATAATTGGCGAAGAATTGCTACAATGAGGCCTGAAAAGGGTGCCATTGCACAATCCTTTTGGTTGGATGACCCCTTGGAAAGCAGCAGAAGTTACATCTGAATCCACCATGATGAGTTATTTCGTGGTTGAAACCCCACCAGTGCATACACCCCCTCCAGGGGATATCAGTACAATTGGCAGAACAAAAGAGCTAAAAGTTCAAGAGAGGGTGTTGAAGGAGGCAAGAAGAAAAAGTTGTGAACTTTCAGCTCCTTCTATCATCCCAACTAATCCCTAACAATACTTATTAGTTACGGTTATATGATGTTTTTTACGAAAGTTTTTTACTTTTACTTGTAAGTTTTTACTTTTACTTTGTTTCTTCTGTACTTTTGTATTCACTGTATGTTTTGTGTAACTCTTCAGATTATAGTGCTGGAGGAAGGGTATTTTTGTTTGTGCAAGGGGGACTTTCCACCACTATAGGATCTCTTTAAATGTACATGCTGTATTCTTCCTGTACATGCTATTTTCTTCCTTATAGTTTTCTACTGTGACATTTTTACAATATAAGTGCATGAAAAGGTATAACAGGATGTGCTACTGACAAAAACAGGAAACTGCGTGACGTATGGCTTTGACACACACAGGATGTAATGTTTCTGTATATGAGCTAGACAGAATCTAAAAAATAGGAAGAAGAAGAAGTAGAAGAAGAGACAATGCTCAGTTAAGGGTAACTGAGTGAGCCCTTAGCTATTCCTTGATTTAACCTGTTGAATTAAACTGTTCTATCTCTGTACTACTCAGAGGAAGTTTTATTGTGAATCTTAAATAGAAGAAATCATCCTCTATTAAAAAGAAGACTCGCTTCAGTAAGGTCCTTCACCACCAATCAACCAGGCTTGGTCCTGCCACTGCTTTCAGGTAAGGCCCCCTCCCCAAGGTGGCTAGAAGTTAACTCTGGAAGGCCCAAATGGGCACTAGAAGAAAAGGCATTCTTTGGGGTCCGATATAAACTAGGCTGGGGTACACAATGAACTGTTAGAGCAATTTATATTAAGGTGACTTACTAACCGTCTGCCCCTGACAGCGAGGCCGTTCCCTGGCATATCTAGAAAACAGGAACAAAAGGGAAGTCTCAACCGCTCAGTTAGTGCCTACCTAAGGTTTAAGATTAGAGAAGGAAGGTTACCCCATAGTAAATTTAGCTCCAGTCCTGCTTACACTTAGAAGGGATTATTACCTTTTGGATCAGGCCCACTGCGTCGTCAAGGCCCGACATTCCCGCCGTGGAATTACACCCTGAGAACCCCACCCATTAAAGAGTCTTAGTTAAGACAGTGAAAGTCTTACACAGAGGGGCTTCTCTCTTGGTGTAATCTCCTTGTGCTCTTCAGGACCCTGATAACAGTTGCTCCTTTCAGTCCCTCTGCTCCCTGACTTTTGGCCTCCAGCCCCTCCCCTACCCTACTGAGCGCTCCCAAGTGGCCTTCATGTTTACCAACCTCACAGGGCTGTGAGGATAACAGCATAACTGCAATACGGTGGTCATGTGATGCCTACTGCGGGGTTAAGCTCATTACAGTCGTCGATGGAATCTTTGTAGTTATTTTTTTTGCTGGTGAAAGTTACAGGATTGCATCTGGTGTATAATTTTAAATATAAACACAATAATCATTGTTTACTTTCTTCCAGCCTATGTTCAAGGGATCCTCGAAAAACAAGGGGACAAAGCTGCTGTTCACTTCAGCTTCCTGCGGGAGGGGGAGGGAAAGTCCATTAAACATATGGGGGATTTGTTTTGTGTGTGTCTGATTATTAGTAATTATTTCTATAATATCTACAGATATCATTCAATTGAATACATACACACAATATACAGACATAAAAGACAGAAGCATAACATAAACAATTGGAGTTAGATTTTAATTGCAAGTGCTTATAGCAAACACACTTCTTTTATGTGGAAATGCCTATACAGTTGATTCTAACTGGTTGACATTATTCGATTGAAAAATGGCTACTAAGCCAAATGTTACGTCGCCAATTTTGCCACATTTTGGCTTTGAGCCAGACAACAAGGGGCAGCCAGCGAATTTAGACGAGACAATATTTCATTTTTGTGGGAAAAAAGTATCCGTCTCAAGAGGAAAATACATCTAATCCACAATCACATCTTAAATTAACCATCCTGTAGCATTTGCTGGACTTTACGAGAGGAGCGGAGTACCAACCTGACCGCCTGATGCCATTTTGTACCATTGAGAGGCCAGCATTCAAAGCCATGCTATAGGCTTTTGATAAACAATATGTACTTCTCGATCAAAAGTACTTTTCTTAAACAGTGATCCCTGAAAAATCTCTGACGGGAGGATGGCATAATACAGGTCTTAAAAGACACTGTTCATATCTCAATGACAACGGATATGTGGTCAAGCGTGAACATCATGTCATACGTGAGCCTGACCATACACTATCTCAGCGCAAACTGGGAACTAAAACTGAAGTGCCTGGAGAATATGTTCACGCCAGAAAGTGACACGGATGATAACCTGGCTGAGGTCCTCAGGACCTCTTTCCAAAAGTAGTCCCTAGACAAGAGGGACTGCATCACCACAGACAATGGGGCTGATATTGTGCCTGTGGTGCAAAAACTTGACTAGCAAGGGCTAAATTGCTTTGGCCATCATCTACAGTTAGCTGTCACCAATGCAATGAAGACAGAAAAGGACTGCACGGCCTGAGCCATGGGTTTGTGCAGAACATTGGTGACGACTTTCTTGCTGAGCTGGCAAAAGAAGAGAAAGCTACAGAAAGGACAAGCCAAGCCCAACATAGCCCCACTTTGCTTAGTTTTGGTGAGTTGTGCTAAACTTCAGTTCCTATTTCTTTACACACTGTTTTTCCATTTCTATAGGACTGAATTATCAAAACGCACTCCAAATGCAAGTTGTTGAAACTTTGAATAATTTATTGTACAAAAAAGGGGTTACAAAGCTGAACAAAACAGTTCCGTAATTCCTATTAAACTTGAAAGATATCAAAAAAACAACTAAAAGTTATAATTAATAGTGATAAAGTGGTCAGCATTGGCACTTAACCACAGCCTTACCATCTGACACTGCTGGACTGACTCACCAGTAGCAACGACAAGGTACGTTTACGGATGCCATTCTATTACCTCACTAAACAATTATGCCTCTCGGTGGTAGGCAATCCAAGGCAATAATATCAAATATATTTAATTAATATAGCAATTCTAATTCACATATACATCAGAATACATATACAAATACATATATACATCGCATATTCAATAATTCATAAGTTATACAATTAGCCTACATTAGGCTATAACAGTAGCCTAATGTGAGTGCAGACAGAGAGGAGTAGAAAGGCAACAGGGCAAAGAGAAAAGTGAAACCCAGCATATCATTTATTGTTATTATTTTACTAATTAAACAACACAATGGGCCACTTTACATGACTAATCATATTACTACATGGAAATAATATTTAATTTAAACATACTTTTTAAGCATCCTCTGTCTATTAGTCATTTAAATTGTCCTAACGTGTTTTATTTAGACTTGGAATAAAGCAATAGCCTATTTTGTTTCATATTCAATTTGAAATAATAATTAATATAATAAAATTGCCTATTTCATTTCATATTTGATTTGAAATAATTAACATAATAATAAACACAATATTTTTTAGCTTCTTTAATAATCATTTTAAATCAAATATAAATATAATATAAATCGAATATAAATAAGCTATTGCTTTATCCTGTAAATATCTGGGTAAAACTTACAGACAGGCCATTAATGATCTGAATTTCTTCTGCCCATTTCAATGACAGCCTGTGGTTAACATATCCTATTTGGGGATACTTACAGCCTGAATAGACTACTTTGAAGATTTATACAATTGTGTTTCTTGATTTATTCACAGGATTGCTCTACCAGGTGGGACACTAAGCAGAAGATGGTTGAGCATTTTCCTGACCAAGCTATTAGGAGGGTGTTCGACAACTGGCAAAGCCAGCATTTGATTCCAATGAGGCAGGACATCAAAGTCCTAGAATCTGTTAATGCAGCACTGAAGAAAGTTGCAGATTTAACTAACTGAGGATCCTCTGCTCCCAACCAAGGAAGACACGGAGTTGACAGAGAAAAAAGAGGAAAAATAACTGAAGGCTTTTTGCACCTTCAACACAGCAACTGTTGGCAAAAGCCTCATTCATTGACCCAAGATACAGTGACAGCTACTCTGGAGATGATGTCAGAGTTGTGCTCCTAGAGGAGAAGCTGGCAGTGGCGGAAGAGCAGCATTATGGAGATGGTGCCATGTTTATGTCCACAACTGTAGATGGAGAAGGAGCAAGAATATTATCTCCTCCTCTTCCCCAAAAAAAATTAATCTCACAGACTAGATTGGAAAAATCAAAAGAACAGACCTCTACTCCAGTCCCCAAGAGAATCCGTGCGGACCCTGAACTCACAAGGTATTTGCAGGAGGAAGCCCTCAATTCACTCTCGGATCCGCTTGGCTGTGACAGGACAATTAAGCTTGATTCCCTCTTATGTCGAAGGTTGCCAGAAAATATATGACCATACTACCATACCTACAAGCACTCCCTCGGTGCATGTATTCACGGCAGCTGGCAATGTTGTCACCTCCCTTAAACCAGACAAACTTGAACATGTTGGTTTTCCTCGCAAGAAACACAAAGACCAAAAATTAAACCAGCAGAATAAGCTGATTCACTTTAGCACCCCAGTGAGTAGTTGTACTACGCGCACTAATTGTACCAACTCATGACCTACTTACTGACAGTTATTCCCTGTTTATCTTCCACTTTGTTACTGTTGATATAGGCTAGCCTACTTACCGACAATTACTTTTATGTTGCACTGGTGAGAAAAAAATCCATATTGTCACACAGAGTGGGACAGGCACACCAGTTGGTGGAAGACTTTTCAAAAACAATGACGAAAATTTTTGGACATTGTAATCCTGATTGGGAAGCTTCCTGGGGTTTACTGGCCCTATTACAAGGAAACAGTCAGGAGGCAGACATTACACCATCCGTGTTCAGACTCTGGCAGCTGATAGTGAATGGAAAACCCACTCCCTAACACATTCCTACAGGGCTTATCTGATAACATAAAGAACAAGCTGGCACCTCTTGACCTGCCTACTGATTTGTAGTCCCTTGCTGCCCTTGCCGTAAAGATAGATAATCATTTGTTTGAGAGAAGATCGCCTCCTGGCCACTGGGGGCAGTCCACTTCCTCACCACACTCCAGTCATCAGTCCAGTCCTGTGGCAGCTTCCGGAAAGGAAATGGCAGCGGCCCCTGGGGGCATAAAGTGAAGGGTTATTTTTATGTGTTTTTATATATTATCTTGTTATGAGACTAAAAGTAAGTGGCTTGTTGTGCTTATTACACTCAGGTGCTGGTACTAAAAAGAGGTGTTATTTTGCAAGGAATGCACCCAAAGTATATGGTTGTCTATATGTGACAAAAAAACCCTTATATGGAGGCAGCATGACAGTTTGAGAAACTGTCCTGGGGTGCCGTGTAGTGTCTTGTCTTTTACTACCTCTTTTTCTACAGATAAGTCGTTAAATGGGGAGAGTCAATCATGTCCAGAGTAAAATCTCCGTATGAGGGAGGCACATACCTGAGGAGTGATGGAGGTCTCAGCCAATACGAAGATGACCATGCCGACAATGTTATTTACAATGTTTAAACCTAATATCTGCTGGACCAGGGAGACTTGGTGAACTGATGTGAATGCTGTATGCTTGTCAGGGATGCATAGTCTGGTCCAGAGCTCTGTAAGCAACCTCAATCTCTAAGACACGGCTGTATTTTAATAAATAGATGTGAATTTAACTTTTTGCGTCCTGCATACTTCACTAAACGAATGCGCGAGTCCTGATGTTTTGAAGGATGGATTCAACAATTTGGTGACCCCGACGTGATGAAGGCAGGAATTTTTTAACTAAAACTTTTTCGTTTTTAAAGAAAAAAAAAGCTTTGCACTATAGAAAAATAGACAACTGGGACGCTGTGGACAACGAGAGGCCTCTTTAAAACGTCAGTAAGCAGAAGCCCGTTTAAACCAAAATTCTGTATATTGGAAAATTCTAAAATAACGTTGTACTGTGTCCCTATTGTCTACTATACAGCTAAAATTAAGATGATTGAGACTGCTTAAAACGCGGTCGGAGGAAGAGTCTCCGGGTTATTAGTACACCGAGTGGGTGCCTCCAGGGAGGCCGTGATCGGCGGAGGGGTCCCCAGTGACTGACAACCGAGAGGGTGCCGCCGAGGGAGATCAATAAATCAACCCTTCAGGATCTATGATCTGATGAGAGGGGGATCTCCTTAGTGAGTGCAAACCTGTTTTTCATAAAAGAACAGCAGAATTAGTGAACTTTTCTACATATCCGCTAAATTAAAAGGGGCAGGTTCGTAACGCTTAAGCTTGTCCAGAGCCATTGCAGGACGAGGCACGGTAACTCGTGTTCAACAGAACCGTCTGCAGGGAAGGCACGACGCTAAAATAAGGTTGGTAGTCAGGAACTCCCTTGGGTATACCCGGACTTGTGGGGGTCACGAGGGAAGGAAGAGCTCTAGCACTCAAGCTAAAGAAAAGAAATAATAAAGGACCGACCCGGCTAAGTGCGGAAATCCTCGATAGCAAGGTCAGTAAGTCTATCGGTGAGGCATCAATGAAAAAGTCGTCTAAAGGACCAGGGGAGCGAGCGTGAAGCGGCGATCTAGGATAGTTCGCTGCAGAGTGTTTAGATTTAGCAGTTATTATCTTTTATGTTTTTACCCGTGGGAGGGGTTGAGCTTGTGATCCCTAAGCCGTTGTCAGAAATTCCATATTGGAGCAACCCAACGGTGGTCTAAGAGACTGTGTGAATATTTGGGAAATTGTGTAAAATTCACTATAATAAAAGTGGCCAACAATAAAAGTGGGTGGTAGGTACAACGGTGTCTCTGTTGAAGTTTAGTCCAGGTGTCTAAACTGCAAAGACGTGTGGGGGTAACCTAACGGTGATAACTGCACACACTGTAAAAGTGTGTGCAGTTCATAGGGTCAGTGGCTCGGGTGTTATGCCATGCACACTGACTGGCCCGTGATGAACCTCATGCAGTAAGGTCAGTTGCTCGGCTGTTTTGCCTTACAAACTGACTGGCCGTTGGGGAGGATAAAAATTCATTTTTACCCAACAGATAGTGAGAGGACTGGTGAGTAAAACAATTTACATAAATGTAAGTGCACCACACCACACAAACATGGATAGAGAGTTCAATAGGGAGTGTGCAGATGGGGGTTGTGGTCCTCAAATTGTAATGCTAATGTTAGAACAACAACAGCAAGAGCACTGGAACTGATTAAAAGACAGGTGCTTAGTGGTGAAGCAACTGAAGATAGACAAAAAATATCTAAAAAATGTGATGAGATGTGGGAGGAGGTGCAGGACAGATTGAAAGCAGAGAAGAGGGGAGGAGGCCTTCTCTGTTTCTTCTCTAAAGTAGAGACAGAGGCTAAAGAAATGCTAGAGGAGCATGAGAAGAGCAGTCCTTCACTCTTCCAGAAGAGTGCATGGAGTAAGGAGCGACAGAAAAAAGATAAAAAGAGAGCTCTGTTACACAAAATTGCATTAGCTTGTGGCGCAATGTTCCCTGAAAATAATAAACAGACACAATCAGCCCCGTCCTCACCTGCAGGGAAAGGAGCTCAAGGTTCCAGCTCACTTTACCCAGTGTTGAATATTAAAGGGGAGCCAACTGCTCCTCCACCTTATCAAATACCAGTCGTTTCAGTACAGGGAGTGTTAGATGTGAAGGAGGAGCCTGACGAGACGTTAGACAGAGGAAGAACAGAGAGAAATAGACTAAGAACGACAGAGCTGCAAACATTAGAGGAAGACATTCACAGAGACGCATGCGCACCCTAGCGCACCCTAGCACTGATCAGAGAGGAACAACAGAGAAAAGACTCACTGAGAAGGGGGCTATCTACCACTGCGGCACCCTCGACAGTGGTGTTTGTCTTATAGACATAAATCTACCAGCTCAGACTACACCGCCAGTGTGTCCCGGCGCACAGACACTTCCAGCGCGCTCTACACCAGGAGAGGCAGGGATGCTTTCAGGTCTTCCATTTATTTCTAGAATGCAGAGAGAGGTCGATCCACCACTCATACATTTCAGCACACTATCTACCGTTCAGATAGAGCAAGATGACAAAAGGGAAAAGAAAAGAATTATTACATCCGTTCCTGCAGCACGAGGAAGACAGGAGCAGGGTGAGGAAGAAGACGCAGTCTGTGAGGACAATGAGACAGAACTTAGTGTTTCAGAGGACAGCATAGAATGTCAACCAGTAGAAATCCTTCGGTTAAGCGGTACTTTCACCAGAAATCAGGAGCCACCGCCGGCTCAGCATTCCTATTATTTACGCTCTACAGCTAGACCTGCAACACAGAAAAAGGTAATACAGCAAAAAGCGCATATGATACCATTAGTAGCCAGTCCAGCAGGGGGTGCTCTATATCAGCCCTTTTCTTTCACAGACATTAATTGTTTGGTGGAAAAAGCTACCACCGCCCACCTCAGGAGGGGGACCGTGGATGAGATAAGTCTGCCAGCTGACTATGGGTTATACCTTAGCTTTGGCAGACTGGACCTTGGGCCTTGTTGGGCAGACAGGTGGGGGAACATGAGGTGTTACAGGTGGAGATGATTTCTCACACTGCTCAGTTACCACAAGAAACACCCTTTGCTAGTTATGCCACAGCCATAGGAACCGGGATGAGAACTAAATATCCAGTGCCTCAGGGAGCAGTACACTCATTAGTCTTTAAAATAAAAGATGATGAAGATGTGCATGGCAGGAATACCTCCTGGCCAAGATCCACTTCAAACAACACTATTTAGAAAAGCAGTAATGGAAGGCATGCCTAAGGCTGTTAAAACGGCTCTTGAGCTCAACCCATATTCCGGGATGCGACTCCGAGAAGTGGAAGAAACATTTGGCACATCGTTTAAAAAGTCACAGAATGAAAACTGATGTTGAAAAAGCGGAAATTAGGAATAATCAATCTCAATTGGTGAAATTACAATTAGATTTAGCCAGAAAACAGTTCAATACTGACAAGAAACAACCAAAACAAATGGTACAACAGGCGGATTCGTTTTTTCTATTCCCCTGATCTGTATCCTATGCCTGACTGGATGACTCAGCCGCAACATCATCATCAGATGCTGATGAGGGGCGGGTTTGGTGGGGGGCATGGGCGCGGAGGTCGCAGTAGGGGCAGTTACGGTGGATTTAGGAGCAATCAGTGGTCCCGCCGTCCACGTTCACAAGATCAGTGTTGGGTCTGCGGACAAGGTGGACATTGGGCTAGGGATTGCACCAACAGACCACAAAAAGGAGGCATGCAGGCAAACAGTGGGGCTGCACATCAAGTGCCCAATGCCAACGTCGCGCCAGGGGGTCAGTTTCCAAGCATGTACCCTCGCCCAGGAACACCGAGCCATGTGGGATTGGCAGACCCCTACATGGTTATGGCTGTAAATGAAGTTAAGCTGCCATTTCTAGTGGATACTGGAGCACGTTATTCAACACTCACATGTGATATGGCATCTGCAACCTTATCAAATGACTCTGTACATGTGGTCGGTTTCTCGGGAAAAAATGAAGCACTGCCATTAACCAAGCTGTTGACTGTTAGCTAGTAGTCTAGTCAGTCTTTCAGTCATCAGTTTGTCAACTCTACATCACGCCCCGTCAACCTTATGGGACGAGATATGTTGGTTAAATGTGGGGCGTCTGTGTTGTGCAGCCCTGATGGAATAATAGTCACATTTCCTAATGGTGTTTCTACGAACTGTTCATTGCCATCGATCTCCACCACCTCTCACATGATGCTGGCTGCAGACGTTACACCTCAGGCTGCAGTGTGGGCAGATATCTACTGGGGTCAATTACTGCCTGAAAATCCACATTCGAACGGATTGCTCTCGCTGTTTACTCAGTGGCGCCCCTGGCTGCAGGCCTTAAAGCCCTATGCTTCACCCACTGACCCGTTTCATGCCACTCTGGGTTATGATCATGGTTATAGTGAGGTTTACCAGCAGGCTTTTTATTCCCAGGTGGAAGGTCAACATTGGCACATTGACTCTCCTTGTGTCTTGGTGGGACCTGAGGGCGTTGCCGACCTGGTCACTCTCACCCCTGATCAAATGTTGTGGTATGAAATGAGTGGAGAGGCGTCGCCTCATGTTACTCTGATGGTACACGCCGACCACCAGGCAAAAGATTTGGGTCCTATGTGTAAGAGGTTGGCTGCAGTGATTGATTGGCAGCCAACTCAGATCCCTGCATTGTCCTACAGCCCCTCCTTTAAGTCTTATAAAATCACTCACCATACTACTGACATTGTTGAACTGAACATAGACAGATTGAGCGTTTTCATGGTAGAGAAAAGACTGATCATGAATTTCCCATTCTTATGCTTGACTCTCTCCCATCTTCTCTGTGGTCATCAGGTCCCACTGACGTGGGTTTTTGTAAATATGCCTCACCTATCACCTTTCAATATAATACATCCAAGCCCATCTGGCAACCCCAGTATAGACACAAATCAGAGGCAGAGGAAGGTATTGCAGACACAATTGAGGGATTATTGAAAGCAGGGGTACTGGAAAAATCACACGCATCCTGGAACACGCCCATTTTACCTGTCGAAAAGAAAGGAACAGGTAAATACCGCATGGCACATGATCTCAGGAAGATTAACTCCATTATTACTACACCTACTGTCCCTGTACCTAACCCCTACACGGCCATGTGTGCTATCAATCCACAACATCAATGGTTCACATGTATCGATCTGGCCAATGCCTTTTTCTGTTTACCATTAGCAGAGGATCACAGAGATATTTTGTCTTTCACATACAAAGGCAGAAAGTTGTGCTACACTAGACTACCACAAGGGTTTGTTTTATCACCAGGCATCTTTAATCAGGTACTCAGACAACAATTGAATGATCTCATTCTACCACAAGGTGTAGTTCTGATCCAGTATGTTGATGATTTGTTGCTCGCGGCTCCCACTGCTGATCTTTGTTTGAAAAGTACCAAACAATTACTAGGTCACCTACACCACATGTGTTTCAAAGTTGCGCGTAACAAATTGCAGTGCTGCCGTCAGTCTGTCACCTTTTTAGGCCGCGTCATCTCCGCCTCAGAAACTCCTGTCTCAGGTACACATTGCTCTGTGATTCTCCAACACCCTAAACCTGTCACGGTCAAAGACATGTTATCATTTTTAGGCCTAGCAGGTTTTAGCAGACATTTCGTTCATTCATTCTGTGATCTCACGTCACCTCTCCGTGCCATGGTAAAAGCTCAGGGCATGTGCAATCTCACCGCTCTTCTAACCTGGACTACAGAATCCGAAACTGCTTTTATTAATCTGAAACAAGCGCTCTCCCAGGCGGCTGATCTCGCTGTTCCTGACTACTCTTCTCTGTTTTTTCTTGATGTTTCTGTAAAAAGCACATACAGCCGATGGGGTGCTTTTACAGAAAAAAGGGGGAGGTAGACAGGTATTGATGTATGCGAGTGCAGTGCTTGATCCCACAGAAGTGAGACACCCACCATGCACAAGACACGCAGCGGGTGTAGCCAAACTTCTACAAAAAACGGCAAACATAGTGATGGGACATGCACTGACAGTATTAACAACGCACAGCATAGTTGCATACGTCAACTCAGCCACATTTTCAATGACCTCACAAACACAGAACAGGTTAGAAAAGCTCCTAGGTGCAGCTCACATCACATACACTCATGAAGGCATTAACATGGCAGATAGCATGACAGGGTTCAGAGAGATAACAAGCTTAGACCTGATTTAAAAAGTGAAGCCATAAAAAATGCAGACGAAGACCTGTTTACAGACAGGTGCTGTTATAGGCACCCAGAGCTAGGATTACAAGCATCATATGCAGTGATCAGACAAGCCAAAATTGGGAGAATGGAGACTGTGATATCAGAGAAAATGCAGGGAAAAGTATCAGCACAAATAGCAGAATCAAAAGCTGTAATAGAAGCCTTGAAACAAGCAGAAGGAAAGACAGTAAACATTTTCACTGATTCAGCTTATGTGTCAGGAGCAATATATGTAGATCTAGGGCAATGGCAAAGAGCAGGATTTAGGACGACAGTGGGAACCCCGATTAAACATGAAAAAGAAATGCAGGAACTAGCAGAAGTACTGATGAAACCAAAAGCAGTAGCCATCATTAAATGTAAGGGACACGACAAGGCAGACACATTGATCGCTACCTGTACCGGCTTGCCCTAAAAAACTTCAGATCTCTAGATTAGATAGAATGTATACTAATATCGACCTGCCTTCTTTTGTGTTAGATCTGTGGTAGATAGCGTGCTAGTGACTAAATACGGCCAGAAGAGTCAGTTAGGCAATGCATTAATCCCCAGAGGGATTTATTATTTCATAGAAGTGTGGCTAGCTGGTTCTTTAATATATATAGGAGAACCACATTATTCTTAACCTGCTTTGCAAATAGAGAGAAAAAAAAATTGTTTAGCATCACTATTTTATGCTATTTTAGGCAAGGTATTTTTATTGAATAAAGTATTATCATGTATGGTTTCTGGAAGACCCTGTTGGGTCTCTCCTTGATTATAATTGCCATTGTCTTATCTCTTTTTGGTTAGGACAGTATGGAAGACCACGGAAACCAGGTACAGGTGCGATTTAAAAGACAGTATGTCAACCAAAAAGGTAAGAAACCACAAGATTGGTGCCTCAACAAATACGGAGGCATCGAGCTAAATTACACATTAGGAGATAACACAGGGTGGATATACGATCTGTGCCAAGTAATCGATTGCTATGGTCAGGACTCCAAATGGAGGGGCTACGATCTCTACGTCTGCGACTCCTATTCAGGGGGACCATCGACAGCAGACGACGGTTGGTGTCCTCATTGGGGTTGGTTGTTGTCAGGGACAGCGCCCTTTTGGAAAAAGGACGGATATATCACCGACCGCCCTACTTATAGTAACACCTATTTAATACAGAAGGGGATAGGGTTAAGGAGGATGGGTATCTCTTCATCTACAGGGGCAAACCCATTGATGCTCACTCTAACGGTGCAGGATAACCCATACAAAGAAACTAGACGAGGTAGTTATTGCAACCCCCAGGAAGTAGATGCAGTATATTTGATTTTAGGGTTTGATCAATCAGGAACTGATACAATGGGTCTAATTAAAACCAATATGTTAGATCCTCCACCTCAACCACCTACTTCCATTCCACCAACGGTTGAGAGAACCACACCCCTACCGGTGATGGATGAGAAAGAAGTGCTGAAAATAGATTTGACCAAAATAACAGGAAAGGATAAGGTCAAACTAGCAATAGGATACACAGACAGGAATATGTGGTTGGATTGGATGGCAGCCACTGCTAAAACATCAGGTTATACAGACTGTTTCGTTTGTTCTTCAGCCCGACCTATCCTTAAATTAACGCCTGCCCCTTTATTAATTCACAAAGACAGACAAGGGTTTGATTGTATGTTAGCTTTGCACATATCCCCTAACCCAGAGAATTGTACTATGCTGTCCCAGCTTTTTCCTGTTGTAAAGAACTCCACAGTTCCATCTGTCTTCTCACCACAAGCGGGGAACTACACCTGTCTTAGCCGTTTAACACCCGGCAACATGACAACTTTCATTTTCATGGGTAATGTAACTACAGTCTGGTGTTCACTTACCATAGATGCAAGTGCTTGGAGTAAGATATCATCTCTTAGTTGACATCTAACATTGTCCCGAGCTGATCTGTTCTGGTACTGTGGGGGGGGTGACTCTGTTCAACTATTTACCTCCCGATTGGTCTGGAAATAGCACTTTGACTAGGCTGTTAGTTCCAGTACAAATGCTAGGAAGAAATCTTAAGAACCAAATGCAACGCCATTACCAGAGAAAGCGTTCCACATTGATTGGATGTCCTCTTCGCCAACTTATATTGACTCCATAGGTGTTCCTAGTCTGAGACTGCACTGTGTTGGTGGTGTACAGTTAATACAAATGTGGATCGCATCAATTATGTGTATTATAACGTCCAACGTTTCGGAAATTTAACAGGAGATGCCATTGGGGGACTGTCAGAACAATTAGCTGCAGACTCTCTGATGACTGTGCAAAACAGAATGGCTCTGGACATGTTGTTGGCTAATAACACCGCACCTGACGGATCCGTCAAAAGAGCTCTACAGGCCATTAGGGTTTTAAATGATGAAATGGCATCACACACAGGTACAGATGATCTTTTCACTAATGTGTTTGACAGTTGGTTTGGAAAATGGCGCAACCTGGTGGTTTCCATTGTCTCCTCACTGATTGCTGTTGCTGGAATGTTAGTTCCCTGTATTGTTCTCTCTGTGTCAGACTCATCACCACCACCATTGAAGGCAAGGCCGCACAACCACCGCCCTATCAAATGCCACTGCTGGGGAAGAAGGAAGAGGATGAAGAGGATGAGACCGTAACGGTGGCTGCCACTTGGGAATGATGTTGATCTCAGAAGTTATCTGAGATCAAAAGGGGGTCTGAAGGGTTATTTTTATGTGTTTTTATATATTATCTTGTTATGTGACTAAAAGAAAGTGGCTTGTGGTGCTTATTACACGCAGGTGCTGGTACTAATCAGAGGTGTTATTCTGCAAGGACTGCACCCAAAGTATATGGTTGTCTATATGTGACAAACAACCCCTTATATGGAGGCGGCATGACAGTTTGAGAAACTGTCCTGGGGTGCCGTGTAGTGTCTTGTCTTTTTCTACCTCTTTTTCTACAGATAAGTCGTTAAATGGGGAGAGTCACTCATGTCCAGAGTGAAATGTCCGTACGAGGGAGGCACATACCTGAGGAGTGATGGAGGTCTCAGCCAATAAGAAGATTACCATGCCGACAATGTTATTTACAATGTTTAAACCTAATATCTGCTGGACCAGGGAGAGAATAGACACTCAGACTTTGTGAACTGATGTGTATGCTGTATGCTTGTCAGGGATGCATAGTCTGGTCCAGAGCTCTGTAAACAACCTCAATCTTTAAGACACCGCTGTATTTTAATAAATAGATGTGAATTTAACTCTTTGCGTCCTGCATGCTTCACTAAACGAATGCGCGAGTCCTGATGTTTTGAAGGATGGACTCAACAAAAGGAACCCCTGCAAGTCGGCTGTTCTCACCACTCTCTGGAGGAGGTGACTACTAAAGGAGGGAGATGCATCTACTGCGGTCACCTGGTACATTTCCCTGCTGCATAT
This sequence comes from Xiphias gladius, assembly GCF_016859285.1. Taxonomy (NCBI): domain Eukaryota; kingdom Metazoa; phylum Chordata; class Actinopteri; order Istiophoriformes; family Xiphiidae; genus Xiphias; species Xiphias gladius. The sequence goes on from NC_053411.1 coordinate 251,244, forward strand.
CTAGTAAAAGGCAAGGTTCATCAGTGAAACGAAGGTTACTGGTGAGTCCAACTTCTTCTACTTCTCTTTCCCAATCTCTGACTCATGTTCACCTGGTTTCTCCTTCTGGTTCCCTGGAGTTGGCATTTTTTCGTGGACTCAGATGAGACTGGCCCAACAACTCCAGCTGCAATTGGAAATTTCTCCCCAGTCCACTGGTTGCACACACCCACGATGGTCATCTCCTTTGCCATGTGCTGCTTCAGACTCCACCTCTAACTTTCTAAATGTCAGGTAACCATTCAGAAACTATTACCTTTCACATTATTGACTCTCCACAATTTCCTCTCATCCATGGTTAATTAAACATAACCCACAGATTAACTGGTCTTTTCACCTCTCCCACTGCACTCCCCAAGCCTGTTGATTCCTCCTCAGAGTCTCCTGACCTATCTGGTATTCTCCCCGTCTACCTGGACCTTACGAAGGAGTTCAATTAGGGCTGTGCCACATCCTTGCCTACTAATAAACCATACAACTGTGCCATTAACCTCCTCCCTGGGGCTTCTCCTCCGAAAGGCCACCTTTACTCCATGTCTGCCCCAGAACAGGAGGTGATGGATCAGTATGTTCGGAGCTTTCTTGTTGCTGGCATCATCCGTCCCTCTTTCTCCCCTGCTGATGCAGGATTTTCTTTGTGTACAAAATGAAAACTCAGCTTCAGGTACGCTTAACATCTTGTTTGCATCCATGTGCTTTTTTTTCTAGAGAGCTGTCCCAGAGAGGAATTATGACGTTGGGAACTGGGAGCTGTTAGCCATTAAGCTGGCACTGGAGACAACTGGCTGGAGGGGACGGAGAAGTCATTCTTGGTGTGGACTGACCAAAAGAACCTGAAGTACATCAGGACCACCAGGAGGCCTAACTAAGATCAAGCCAATTAGGCCTTGTTTTTCATTTGGTTCAATTTCACCTTCTCTTTTCACGCCATCTCCAGAAACTTCAAGCCTGATGCCCTCTCCCACCAGTTCAAGCCTGGCGACTCCCCCATGGACCTCACTAACATCCTGTCTCCCAAGCATTTGATCAGTGCAGTGACCTTGGACATCCAGAGCCAGGTCACACATGTGCTGGAGGGGGCCCAGTTCCCCGATGGATGTCTTGAGAATCTTCACTTCGTTCCAGTCACACTCCACTCAGGGTTCGTACAATGGGGTAATTCCTCAAAGTTCAGCTGCCATCCGGGGTTCAGTCTGACCATCAGTCTCCTCAGGCAGTGGTTTTGGTGGCTTTCACTAGCAGAAGATGTCGGAAAGTTCATCATCAGATTGTACCCAGAATAAGACGTCCCGGCAGCAGCCATCTTGACGACTGCAACCTCTCATTGTGCCATGACGACTATGGACCCACATCTCATGGGACTTTGTCACAGGTTTGCTCCCCTCAGAAGGTAACAGTGTCATCCTCACCATTATATTTTATTTATTTTTCCAAAATGACTCACTTTATACCCCTGCCTAAACTCCCCTCTGCCGGGGACACAGCAGAGATAATGTTGTCTCGTGTGTTTCAGTTGCATGGTCTCCCACTAGACATGGTCTCGGACAAGGGTCCTCAGTTCACCTCTCGCTTTTGAAAGGAATTCTCTAAACTTATGGAGTCACAGCAAACCTATATATCTCTCTTCCAGTGGATGTATCGTTACCAACAACCGCTGTTCTCCAACTTGGAGGATGACGTCACTGTGTGGTCTGCTCTTGTGTGCCTTTTCACTGGCCCCTTATTACTGTGTGGGACAGAATGTTTGGCTGTCAACTCAGGACCTTCCTCTCCATGTGGAAATTCACAAGCTCGCGTCCAGGGGTGTCAGTTCCTTTCCCCTTTTTGAAGTTCAATCAATCCTCTGACAGTCCAGTTGCGTCTCCCCAGAGCTATGACAGTTCACCCCATAATCCATATCTCAACGATCAAACCTGTCAAGTCTAACCCATTGGTTCCCTCTTCCAGACCTCCTCCACCCCCTGGATCATCGATGGGGGCCCTGCCATCACAGTAAAGCGCTTGTGACAGTCTGTCGCAGAGGTCGAGGTCACCAACACCTGGTGGATTGGGGGGGGTACAGGCCAGCCAAAAGGTATTAGGTACCCTCCAGGGATATTTTGGATCAGTCCCTCACCCGGGAGTTTTGCCAGAGCCATCCAAACCGGCCTGGGATATCTGGAGCTTTCTGTTAAGGTGGGGTTACTGTTACATCTTGGCTGTTTCATTCTTTATTTTCTGTTTTATTTTTGAAATACTTACTTCTTGTGTCGTTTCAGTTCCTGACCTTGTGGGTCTCCACACCTGCCCCTGGTGTTCCTGGCTGCCTCCTCTATATTTATATTCTCATATATAGTTCCCTGCTTCCTCTTCGCCTTTGCCAGATGGTCGTGTGCGCATTGCTCTCTAGCATTCTCTCCCAGTGTTTGATTCCATAGTTTTTCACTTAGTCTTATTGAAATTTGTAATTAAAAACTACAATGAATTTATATTTTTGGGGCAACAGAAAATTGTAAATTCATTCCATGAATAAAATTTCCTCCAATAGTTTGAGTTGTTTTATTAATTGCTTTCCCAGTTTTTCTCTTTCAACTGGCCTTCTATGTCACACTCTGACTTAATTGTGTTCTTTGCTTTCTGTATAGAGGAGAAGAAAGGAGGCACTAAATGCTGCCAGATATATTTGGTGGACTGTCATAAAACCAGAACAGTGGACACCAAAAGCACAATGGCTGATGTAAAATGTATTACTCTACAGCTTGAATCAGTGTGAAATTAAAATGTGTGATCTTTCATTGTACACTGGTTAGAGATTAGTCTATGCCATTTCACCTTTAAGGAACAGTATAAGTTCACATTTGATTTCACATCTGTCATTCTCTAGGAGGAACTGAATTCAAGAGTGTAGGTACACAGAGAAATAGGCTACAGCAGTAAGCCCAAACCATATATCTGAATCCAGCTCTATCGATAAAACAAAACAGATAACATGCTACAGCTAATCGTATCATACCACTTCAAAGAGCTTCTCTAATCAATAACATAAATTTCCCATTTGACATTTACACTGTGTGTAGCCTCCTCGCTCTCATCTCTCATTCTCGCATCTCTGATGTGTTGTAAATAGGCGGAGCTACAGAGAGAGGAGAGATGGAAGTCAGTGACAGTCAGGAGGAAGAAGAAATAACCAGATAAGAGGAAACCACAACGTCAGCTAGAGAGTCAAATTTTGCACATAGTCCCGAGACCTTATACAACAATTCGGCAGACGAACTGAGGGCGGATACTGGAATTAAACTAAGGGTTGATTTCATCCGTATCCTTATATCACAGGAAATCGTCCGCCTCCGCCCCCAGTGATCAAGAAATTAAACCGTTTTCTGGCAGATGGAAAAACAGGCCGGAGCTGCCGGGACGGCGGACGGAGCAGGGCCAAACAGGAAGCCCTGGGGCTCGCCAAACTTTGGACCAGCCACCGGTGATACCCTGGACAGGTAAGTAGGCTCTACATTACAAGGAGAGTGAAACTTCGATGTCGAACTGTCCATTTACGTTTATCTTGCTTTTTCACAGCATTTCATTATCTATTGAATATTACAGAAAATATTTCCTGAATTAAGCGGGTAATAACTTTAATTCGATAGATAGATAGATAGATAGATAGATTACATAAAGTAGAGCTTGTTTGGCAAATAATTAAAGTTTTAAAAGTAGTTCAATAGTCTTTTCCAATAAGCAAAGGCTATATTACCAGATTTTTTTCCCCGGAGTTTGGAGGGACGTGCAGCACAGTAGCCACTATACTGTAGCTAACGGCGAATAGGCTACAAGCTTCCGGTATCTAAATCTCCTTACTAGGTATAAATAAGGATGAGACGGCCTAACATATTGTTAGACAAAACAATATGGTCTACCAGTGGGTTAGCGTTGATAGCTATCCTGAGCTCAGTAAAACAGGCCTAATGTAGTGTCAAGTAACTCCCGCTAATGCTGCCCACTGTAATGTACTGTAGGCGACGCCATCGCTAATGTTTACAGATGCAGTTGAGGTAATCCCGTCTGTTCACCATCTATCAGCTTATTGTATTTTTGGTCCAATTGTCATTTTTTCTTTAAAAAAGCAAAGTCAGTTAATTCGTCTTTTTAAATGTAGAAGCTGCAAACTAACATCTTGAAACTCATCAATTCGCAACAGAAAACAGGTCGTGGATCAACCCATTGTGGGTCAATAGGCTAAAAATAAGCTCCTGGCAAGCCATGGTAGTTTGTTTTTTTTCTGATGAAATTCAGATTTATTCAAGAATATTCAGTATGTAAGAATAATATCAAATGAAATATTAATGGTAAAGCACTAAAGGCCCTGCACATCCATGTTCCACCCACAGGTGTTTTCACTTTTTAGCCTCTTTTTAGGATAGCGGGAGGTGTGTACAAATGTGCTTGATTAACATCTTCCTGTCTCTCTGATGGCACCTGTTAAGGTGGGATAACTTACACTTTCTTAGTGTTATTGGTATTTTGAGATTAGTGACCCCACATAATGTTCAGCATTGTGCCACTAAACTTCAACCTGAGCAGAAATCCAATCAGTCAGGTTAATAAAAAAAACCCTGTGTGGGCCTGCAGGGCCTTTAAAACTGGATTTTGAATAAAGCCCTTCTATAAGACAGGACCTCAAGATTAAATGAAAATGTTGGAGCCACTTCAGGGCCCTTATGAGGAGAAAATATATCATTATAACATGAAAATTTTCTTGTTATAAGACTAATAGTTTTTTTTTTTTGTCATGAAGGCAACAATATGCTGCTACTCTGCAGAAATTTTCTAATGCTTATTTAAAACCAGAAGAAGGATTACACCAGTGCAGCTGGCTGTTGCATTAAGAACATCAAAGTGCTGGGTCTAAGTAAACACAATGTACAGTAGTGTATTTTTCCTGACACAATGAGAAAATAATCTGCTGAGTTAGTCAGTAACAGTTGGTAACAACTTATATTATCAAATTGTAACTGTATTTTTTAATTTTTAGAACATAATTTCTTTTTATGGCAACAGTTCAACATATCCCATTATAACAAGACTCTAATAACATCCATCCTTTAGCTATACCGCTTATCCTTTGCGGGGGGTGGAGCCAATCCCAGCCAACATTGGGCAAGAGGCAGGGTACAACTTGGACAGGTCTATCACATTGCGGACATACATAGACAAACAACCATTCACGCTCACATTCACACCTATGGGTAATTTAGAGCCGCCAATAATCTATAATGCATGTTAGGGTGGGGGTCAACAAATATATCAAATTAATCGATTAGGAATTACAGCCATTTCAGAGTCTCAAAAGTAATTGGACAATTAACTGTCAGTCATTTTCATGGACAGGTTTGGACTGTTCCCTCATTATTTAATGAAAAATTAAGCAGATAAAAGGTCTGGAGTTGATTCCAAGTGTTGAAATTGGATTTGTTGGCTGTTCATGGGAATTCTCATTATGCAGTCCAAAGAGGTGTTGATGCAAAGGATCATTCGTCTGAAAAAACAAAACAAACCTATCAGACAGATAACAGAAACTTTAGGATTGACCAAATCAACATGGTACATTCTTAAAAAGAAGGAATGCACTTGGTGAGCTCAGCAACACCAAAAGGCCTGGAAGACCACCAAAAACAACTAAAGTGGATGATCACAGTATTGTTTCCTTGGGAAAGAAAAAAACCCCTTCACAACATCCAGCCAGGTCAAGAACACTCTCAAGGAGGTAGGAGTATCATTGCCAAGGGCTACAATCAAGAGACGCCTTCATTAATGTAAATACAGAGGGTTTATCACGAGGTGAAAACCACTGGTTACACTCAGACTAGACTTTAAAGCCTGCCCACTTCTGGAACAAAATTCTTGGGACAGATGAAACCAAAATTAACTTGTATCAGAATGATGGGAAGAAAAGAGTATGGAGAAGGAAAGGAACGGCTCGTGATCCACTGTTATGGCATGGGCATGAATGGCTGCCAGTGGAACTGGGCCACTGGTGTAAAATGATGATGTGACTGCTTATATTTCTGAGGTGTGTAGGGCTATACTATCCGCGTGCATTCAGCCAAATGCTGCAAAACTGATAGGACAGTGCTTCACAGTACAGATGGATAATGACCCAAAACATAGTTTGAAAGCAATCTAAGAGCTTCTTAATGCAAATAAATGAAATATTCTTCAACGGCCAAGTCAGTCACCTGACGTTTCACTTATTAAGACAAAACTCAAAACAGAAAGGACCCACTAACCTGGGAGGCAGCTGCAGTAAAGGCCTAGCAAAGCATCTCAAGGGAGGATACTCGGCATTTGGTGATGTCCAGGGGTTCCAGACTTCAAGCAGTCATTGACTGCAAAAGATTTTCATTAAAGTATTAAAATTAATCCTTATATTTATAATTATGTTGGTTTGTCCAATTACTTTTGAGCCTCTGAAAATGAGGGACTGTATAAAAATGGCTTAAATGTAATTTTTAGTTAAACCCCTTGAATTAAAGTTGAAAGTTTACACTGCAATCACATCTTGATGGCTTTTTTTCAAATCTATTGTGGTGGTGTACAGAGGCAAAATTACGAAAATTGCATCAGTTCAAGTACTTATGTGCCTAACTGTAAGTAAATATATAGCTTCTTTTTTTGTCTCCTTATGTTCAGTCCAGCAGGTTCTCATGTAGAGTGGTGTAAACAGCTGATAGCAGCCACCATCTCCAATCAGATCTCAGGATCAGTCCCACCTGACATCGTGAACAAAGATAAAAAGGTAGCTAACACACACAGACACCAAAACACACACTCACACTGCTGACAGTATTTCTCATCAGTTTGTGTTTTGTAACTGATAGAATGTGAGAAGACAAGATTTCATGGTAAGGCTGCTAGAAATGGCAGTATGTATGTACTCATGCGAAGTATGTACTTAAGTGTGTGGACAGAGCTCTGTGTGCTAAGTGAATGTGAGTGTACTGTATCACAGCTGTTGCCATTGTTTAGATAAGCTGTTGAGCTAATGTTCAGTTTCTCTTCTGTGTGTGCCTGTCAGCAGCCTGCTTTCTGCAGCCACCAAGGCACATGTTGGTTCATTAAAAATCAAACTTTGTCCTTGAACCAAGAGAATGTTTTTTGAGGAAAAAAAACATATCTAAATATAGAAGTTGGAAGTGTAACATTATGTGTATTAATTCTGAACCCTTGGTACAGGAGCTTCAGTTTGGTATGCAAAATTATTTGTTTGGATACATCCTTTGATAAAATAATAACTGCTGAATTTGCTGAATTACACTGTTATTAGGTGTATGTCTGTGCACATGTGAAACAACAGTTCCTAAGATTGAGAGTTCACCTGCATAGCTTTGACAATGGAAGAGCTGTTCTCTTTAGACTAAACTAGGTTAGCCTTTGGGTGCGTAGCTGCAAATGAGAAAGCTGAGCTGGAAAGGTCTCCCATATTATTTAAATTTACACTCAGTTCGCAGTTTAGCAGGTACACCTGATGCAGCATTGTAACCTCATGGCAGAGTAGTAATTGAGAGCTAAAAAAATAATAGTCATCATTTGCTAATGGTCAAAATGAGTTTACATTAATAGATAGATTGCCTTAGAATATAGACAAGAAATCTCAGTATCCTTCACCTAAATCACTTAATGGTATCTTTCCATTCATATAGTTTTGGTTTTATTTGTACCTCCATTTCTGCCTCCCCCAAATACAGTGGAGTTGTATGGAATTTAATTTTTGCAGCTCACAACATTGAAAAATGACATTTGATACAAGTCATTAGTAGTGTTTTTTTTTTTTCACAAACAGTGCTTGGATTAATTCCCAGACCTCACTTTAAAGGGTCTTAGACTGTTTCAGTCTTTGAGACTGTTTCTGTGATAAGAACTAGTTCCAGTGTAAGATGGCCATCCATAGGTCTGTGGATTATTCTGAGTAATAGGTACACCTTCTGTGGAATGACACATAGCTGTTGAGTTTTAACAAATGTCATTTGTGTGCTCTGAGAACCATGATTAGAATTCCAATCACCCCCAATGTATTAGGGTCGAATCAGAGCACAATTTAGGGTCTCTGTTCCACTTAATGCTGCACTTTAGAGTTATGGAGCACTTCTGTAGAATTAAATGATATGACATAAAGAGGGCTTTTCTGTTGCTAGTTTTTGAATACATATTCACAAATGTGTTTGCTTAGCTGTTCTGTAGCTGGTTTCTGTTGTTGTATTTTCTTGGACATTTGAATCTACAGTGTTTTTGAAGTTGCAGTGCATTTCTCAGATTGGATTTGCGTTGGGCTCTTGTGTCTTTGCACCTATGTCTCACCAAATATAGAATGGTTACTTTTTACTATTTGAGATGATCAATTAAAATGAGAGATGTAATGCCACAAAGTAAAGGTAACCTTACGTTTTATATAGGGCTGTCAATGATTATTCTAAATTCAATTATATTATATAATTTTTAAAAAACAAAAAATATTCTTTTGTGGAAATTAATATTCGATTAATTGCCACACAACAGTGTGGTAATGATGGCAGAGAGTTCACAATCCAGCTCAGCTGCAGAGAGAGTGATTTGCCCTCTGAGCAATCTGAAAAGCCCTGTTTGGAAATTCTTCTGATTTTGGTCAGTAGACGGCAAAATTGTTCAACCTTGAGATACGGTCCTTGTTGAAATTGTTGGAACCCCTGAATTTTAAGTACGAAGTTTAGAATATTGTCAGAAATAAATGCGAATTAACCAATTTTGTATAACCAAAATAATTTAATTATATGTCCAAGGTTACTAAACAAAAGAAAATTTTAAAAAACTTGCATAATAGTGAAAAAATACTAACACAAAATATACACCAAACACAATTATTGGCACCCTTCACTAATATTTGCAGATCCTTGGGCAACAACGACAGCCCCATAATGTTTCTTGTAGCCATCTAGAAGCTTCTTGCACCTGCCTGTGGGTAGTGTCTGCCATTCTACTATTGCTATGCATTCAAGCTCTTTTAAGTTTGCAGGAGTCCTTTTTGCAGTGGCAGATTTCAGCTCTCTCCAAAGGTTTTCAGTGGGATTTAGGTCTGGACTCTTTGCTGGCCAGTTTAAATAGTCCATCTTTTCCTTTTCAACCATTCTTTTGTGCTGCTGGATATGCGCTTTGGGTCCTTGTCTTGCTGAAAGACCCAAGAACTTCGCCTCAAACCTAGTTTTCTGACACTGGATAAAATATTTCACTCTAAAATGCCTTGGTAATCATCTGGTTTCATCATTACTTTTATACATTCACTGCCTCCAGTACCAGAGGCAGCAAAGCACCCGACAGCATAATAGAACTTCCACCATATTTTACTGTAGGTAGAGTTCTCTTTTCCTTATGGGTTTCATTTGTTGCCTATAAACAAACTGATGCACTGCATTCCCAAAGAGCTCTACTTTGGTTTTATCTGGCCATAGAACATTATCCCAGAAAGACTTTAGTTTATCTGTGAAAGTGTTTGCATATATTAGTCTTGCTTTTTTGTACTTTTCTTTCAATAGTGGTGTCCTCCTTGGCCTTCGCTCTGTGAGCCCAATTTGGTTTAGTGTGCAGTGTATGGTACAGGTTGATACCACCACTCCAGATTGCTCCAGGTTAGCCTGAAGCTATTTAGATGTCTTGCATGGTGTTTTTTCCACAATCCACATAGACCTTGGCAGACTCCTCTCATTGAGTTTCTTCTTAGCACCACGTCCTGCAAGCGTCTTAACAGTTTTATGACTGCGAAACTTCTTGATAGCATTACAAACTGTTGAAACAGGGATTTCAAGATCTTTGGCGATTGCTTTGTAGCCTTTGGAATTGTTTTGTTTTTTGATAATAGCATTTCTGATGTCCTCAGACAACTCTCTTGTCTTCACCATTGTGAGTGAGGAACTGGAAACAATTTGCCCCTTTTTATGCAGTAAAACCATCATTCATTAGTTTAATGAGGTCATATGAACACTGAAAATTAAGCACAGATGAGTCTTTTTTGTGTTTTTTATTTTATTTGAAGAACTGATTTAAATTCATCAGTGGGGTGCTAGTAATTGTATCAAGTGTACATTTTATATCTGTATTTTTAATTTCACTGTATGAGAACATTTTTTGTCGTTGTTAAGTAACTTTGGACATTTTATTAAATAGTCTGATTATACAAAATTGGATAATTTGCATTTACTTCTGAAGATATGCTGAGTTATATACTTAAAGTTCAGGGGTGCGAATAATTTCAACCGGAACTGTAAAGTTGTATGCAAGTTATGTAAGCTACAGTTAACCTACCATTCCAGAAGTAGCAACCAGAGGGCACATCTCAAAAATATAAGTAGCTAAGAAGTAGTGATTTCTCTCATTGTCTTATTGCCCTCTTAGGGACATAATGAAGCAAAAATAGATATTCGAAAGCTTCTATCCTTTTTGTTCTTTTAGAAGGAATAATGAAGTATCAATTTTTGGCCAATTTTGACAGCGCTACGTTGATATCAGAGAGTGAATATACTGGCTTCCATGTCATGTGAACTGCATGTTTTCTGTGCGTGCGTGCATGCGCATGTATGTCTTGTGTACTGTACTGGGTATGTTTAACTTCCAGGTGTCCAAGAGGAATGAATCCGATGGTAAGAATTTAAGTCTTCTTAGCTGTTTAAAAGTAATACAACCAGTCAGCACACTGTCATACAGTTCTTAGTCAAGCTAGGCAGGGTCAGTTAGTCCACCCCTAAATCCAGAGTGAAATATCTTAAAAGCTGGACTTGGATGGACTGCTATAAATTTGGTGCCGATATTAATGGTCCCCAGAGAATAAATTGAGTTAGCCATCATCAGGTCAAACATTTCATTTGTCCAATACTTTTTTTTATAACCATATACCAATACCAAATACTAATGCCATTCCCATCATCATCAGCTTTAGGCTACTCTGAATTTTTAGTGCCACAGCAGTAGCCTCAGTGGAACCATTTTAAGTTACATCTATAAAAATGGTTCCAATGAATTTTACACAGTTAGGTATAGAGGTTTTAAATTAGTATCAGATATGGTTGTGTTGTTTGTGAGTGAAAAGACACATCACTCTATGAATGCCATTTTTGTAGATCAGTGGAGTGGAGACTTTTGTCTAGAGAAATAATCAGTTGATCAGCTAGCTTCACTAATGCTAATGTTGATTAATTTAGTGGCTACCTCTAAAAACTGCAGGATTTCTGGCTTCTTGTCCAACAGCAGCTGATCAGAGATCAAAACTGAATCTTTGACTTTTAGTTATTTTACAACTTTAGTTACTTGCAGATGATGAAAGCTAAACTTAATGAGCTTTGATAAGGGACTCAAATGGATTCGGATTTCATAAGTTGATTTGATACTGGATTCGGATTCAGAAAATACTATCGAATCCCAACCCTAGTATCAGATCAGTTTTCAGATCAGTGTATCCCCGTTTTAAACTGGAGCTCTTTGATAAAGATGAAGTTCACAGAATTATCTGAAACCTGGAACTGGTTTTTGACATCATTATGTTCAAGATTTTTTGGACTTCTACATATACCTTGATAAAGTTATCCTAATAACTTTGTAAAGCAGCCCCATCTCTTGTGATTCTAAAAGAAAAAGCCTATTGTGGATGAAATACCAGTAAATGCATAAATAACAAATTAATTATATGCATATCATTATTGGTGTATATATATATATATATATATATATATATATATATATATATAATATATATATATATATATATATATATATAATATATATCATCTTGATACTAATAAGATGTTTTTATAAATAGAATAGACCTAATGTGGCTGTAATGTTAGAAAATCACAGTGGAAATATAAATCAACAGCAAATATACCTAGTAGCAGTAGGCAAAATGGGTAAAATCTACCTTTAATGCATGTGTAATTTTATATTGTAATATTGGTATTATAGCCCAATGAATGCTGGATTTTTAAAGGCTAATGCCGATATTGATATTTGAAAGTTTAAAAAAAAAACTGACAATGATGTATCAGTCAAAATGAATTTTTTTTACATAAGCAGATGATATATGTAAACATTTGCATTCGATAACAATCCCTTTAATTTCATTATTGAAGAATTATCACCAAAATATGTAACGAGTGGAACATTTACCAGTGTAAAAATAAACTTGTCAGTGCTCTGTGGTGGACAGACTTTGTAACGGAGATGATGTTTTTAAATTAGTTTAAATATTTATTTGGTATTTTTACACTACTGTTTGTTGTTACCTTTTCACCTGGCATTGATTAGGAACACCTGAAACCCCATGCTGACATGGTCATTTTGTTAAGATATAATTGGTCACACTCTTATAGACTTCAGCTAGTCATCTCATATGGAATAAATGCAGAATATTTACTGCATTGATATTTGACATCTAGACTCTGACCTTGTATAATGTCTTTTCCTCTCTCTCTCTTTTTCTTTTTCTCACTTTCCCCATGCTGGCTTTACCCTGCAGCAGGATTTACATGATGAAGGGCTTTGTTACCATAAAGAAAGTGATTCTGAGCATCCTTCCAAGGCTATGGCAAGTCTTTCACTGTCTGTCCTTTTTCCTGGTTACTTCCTCCTCACTCTGTCATGGTCTGCATGCCTCTTCCTGGTCCTCCCCTCCTCCTTTCTCTGCTCCCTTCACTGCTGTCGTCCCAAAAAAGGTCAACAAATACTAAATGTCTAAAGAAATAACCTACTGATTTGCATTCTGGGAAATGTTGGTGTTTCTGGGGCTTGGTCCATACTTGGGAGTTAAAATGAGGATATTTCAGCATCTGCTGTATCACGTAACATCATGAGAGTCAATACGAAATCATTGGAGTATGAGTATAGTTTATTCATTATGTTTTTATGTACTGAGTATCTTGGATTTCCTTTGTTACATTCTGCTCAGTTCATTTTCTTCATTGCTTTTGATTTTAGATGTAACATATTTAAAATAATACAAGCTAAAATGGTGTGGACAAACATATTAGGACCCTTAACCTAATATGTTGTAGCACAAAGTTTTAAGGTTATCACCGCGATCAATTGCTTTTTATAGCTCTTAACGAAACTTCTACACTTCTTGAGCAAACAGCTAAAGTTCTTGGGAGAAGGTACTTTCCATAGATGTTTAGTTGGATTAAGATCAGAACTCATAGCAGGCCAGTTCAGAACAGTCCAATGTTTTCTTCTGATCCATTCTTGAGTGCTTGTAGATGTATGTTTTGTGTCACTATTCTGTTAGAGGAGCCATGAACTGCAGCTGAGACAGACCTCTTTTAAACTGGGAAGTATGTTTTGCTCCAGAATGTCTTCATACACTTCTCATTTAATTGTGCCCTGCACAGATTCAAGGCACCCTGTTCCAGACACGGCTAAGTAACCCGATAACATAACTGAGCCTCCTCCATGTTTCACAGTGGGGATGGTGTTTCTTCATTTTGTCTCCTGTGAACATAAAGGTGATGGACCTACCGAAAAGCTCTAATTTTGTTTCATCTGTCCAAAGGAAATTCTCCCAGAGGCATTTTGGATTTTCAACATCCATTTTTGCTAGGACTGTAGTCTTCTGGTCAACTGGTCATTGGTTGGTCGATATGCTCTCGTCTGACCAAATTCTCATTAGTCGGACAGTCGCTGGTGTTACTTTCATAAGGAGAAAAGCGCTACATCAGTGGCTTCCAGGATTAATCCACTATTTACTGTAGTGGCAGGAGAGGCAGACTATCTGTGAAAACGGTTTTCACAACTTTTAACTAACCCAACCTTTTGGAGACTGCTAGGTCTAATGTTTACTAAACGTTTACTCAGGATTGACTCCAAAGTAATTGACACCATGTCAAAGAAGTCCTCGGTGTGGCTGCATTTTGTTAAAGCAGATGACCAAAATGTTGATTGTAAACTTTGCAAGCTTTGCAAACAGCAATATCACAGATCAACACCCAACATGGCATATTGTGGGAAATATTTACCTATGCACACTTTTCAGTAACCTCATGTAAGCAGTAATCAAATCACTTATGAAAACATAATCAAATGTTTGATGATCATTAAGGTATTTTTTATTAATCAACACTGAAAACATTACACCATTATTTTTGAACGATGACATCTAGTAGTAGAACATTACACCATTATTTTTGAACTAAGATATCTAGTAGTAGGATGGGAGCCAAATGACATCATTATTTATGAGCACTGGTAAAGTGTGCATAAAAAAGAAAAAGCTTGTCTGCATTAGGATGCTCCATCAACTTTCATGTTTAACGTTTGAGGCTTTGAATGTATATTCCTGAATAGGTCGTGTGCGGGGATCACCGGTTGATATAGCTCTATTTTCGGAAAATCCTATGAATCTGGGCACGTGCACGCTGGTTGGCTCTGAGTCTGTTGTTATGATTTCAGTATAAAATAGTATGGTTAAAATTATTTAACCTGCTGCAAGTATTAGCTTTTTAAGTTTATTTATAATTCATTTAGGTAAATAAGGCTACCAGGTAGAGTGCACTCAGTGCACTCTGGCTAATTTTAGTTCATCTAGAGTGCAGATTTTTTTTTTCCCTGTGACCAATTGTTTGGTTGAAGAGTAGGTACGATTTCAATCGACCAAGATTTTCTTTGGTTGACTACAGCCCTAATTTTAGCAAACTCCAGCCAGGCTGCAGTTGTTGCTCTTTAAACAATGGGGACTTTGTCCGTGGAGCCCACTTTCTTTCAGAAAGCGTCATGTCGTGTGACCAGACAGTGTTATACCTTGGTCTTGGTCATCTTTTATCTATTTTGAAGATTTCTTTGGTACTTTTTCTACCATTCGTACTGTCCGTCTGTTCAATTTGGGCTCAATTGTCTTCCTACGGCCACGTCCAGAGAAGACTTCCTAATAATGTTAGCAACTGTGGTCACAGGAGCATCAGACTGCTTGGAGATGATCTTGTAGCCTTTATTGTAGCCTGAGCAGAACCAGGCTCAGGGTAGGCGGCTATCTGCCTCGACCGGTTAGGTTGAGAGAGAAAGAGGGAGGGCGAGAGAGATGGGGAGAGAGGGGGGGAGCAGAAGGAAAGAGAACATGGCATATTTAAATGGAATGAATGTCTGATTAGAGATTTAAGACGACTGAGTTACTAACTGAAGATAATCGTCTGCTTGAAATATCACTACAATCCACTTATTTATCACCACTTCCAAGATTTTAAAATCTTTTAAGAATAAGCAAGAATTCAATTCTTTTTTGTTTTATTCTAAAGGCATGCTTGTATATGTGACAAAAGACCTTTTCATTTCAACACCTTTCAGGAAAAACAGAGCATTTTTTCAGTCAGGTGTAAGGGTACCAACACTTTGGGCCACATCTGTATTATTATTACAAATTTCTTATCTATGGCAGAGTATCAATATAATATATGTCAAGAGGGATAGGCAGAATATTTATCACACACCGACATCAGCTGGAGAACACACAACATTGTGGTGTTATCTGCTGTACTGCCAGTTCACTGCTCTGAAATTAGAGGCTACAAATTTAAAGAGGCAGACTTTTTCGTGATTTTTAGGGTTCTGAAGCTTGCAGTGTGTTTGTTTTGAGCACATTACTTACACACTCAACTGTGATGGGGCGTTATTTTCTTTAAAAGTAGTTAATTTAGCAATCATCTTTTCTTCCATTTTGTTTGAAGTTCTTTTATGTGGAGTGAAGTAGAAAAAAGCATGCCCTTCTGTTTCCTGAGGGAATTAAAACAAGCTGATTGTTGATTTTAGTTGACTTTACTGGCATTATAACAAAAATTAGGAATTTGCCTTTGTGTGCAACAGGAGAGTCAGAACAACATTCAACACAAAATACTAATATTAAAACCATATACATATTAACATTTTAAAATTCACGAAGTACCATAAGTATAGGAGATTAGCCAAAAACAACATACCTTAAGTGTAGGCAGTCTGTAGTTTGTGTTCAAGTTGTCACTCCCCTCATCAGAGGACATTTACATTAAGTTGAAACTTTCTCAACTTCTCCACATAGCACCGCTCACCACCTTCTGAGTCTTGAGTAGTGGTGGGGACAACAGCATGTTTTTTGAGGCTCAGTTCACAATAAATGGTATTCTGTTGTGTCTCCAGCATTTGAATCCATATGTGTTAATAGTTTGTTACATCCAGGTTGTTGTCTTAACAGACCTGAAAGCGGTAAAAAAAAATTTGTCTTTGACTGGTGCAGATTTTATCACTTTTCATTTCATCAATCAGTTTTATGCGAAGATTTCAATTTGTTTGCCTCCTAAATACAACAATACCTGAGGGGAAAACCTTCCACAAAAACACTACAGGGAAAACCCCTTTTTGACAGTAATTTATTTTGTTTATTAGTTTTGTTAGTTAGCAGTGTCTGGTGATCACTGTCTTCTGCTTAGTAAAACCGTTTCAGAAACAAGCTCAGTAATTTTCTGTTAGGTGTCTGTGGTACAGGCCTTGCTGCTGGTCCATGTTTTGGTCCAACTGACTGGTCTGTGATCTATACAGAACCTTCCAGCTCTGAGATACGGGGCACAGGTCAGAATGTTCCAGAACCAGGTTCCTCTGCTGCCAGGAGAAACCATCCAGACTACAGGTATATTCAGGCAGTCTGTCCCTGAGTAAAGTGCCAATATGTGTCATGTGTATTTTGTCACACACAATTTCAATTATTCCTAAAACTTTGATATTTCATTTAAAACATCACAAACAAACTAAATATTGTTCACATTCCAAAAAAACCAATAAATTAATACCTTTTTTCGTTTGTTTGTGTGTGTGTGTGTGTGTGTGTGTGTATATCTGTGTGTGTTGACGTGCAGTCAAGGATGTGATGTATATCTGTCCATTCAGTGGTCTGGTTAATGGGACTCTGACCATCACGGACTACAAGCTCTACTTCACCAGTGTGGAAAGGGTACTGCAGACTTCGTTTAATATTTACTCAGCAGCGTTTCATTATCATTATACCTTTAATATACAGTCCAAAAAATGATAATTGTGTGAGGTAAGCTATCAAATCTGCAGTATCTGGCAATGCAGTGTGTTTTTGCCATTGTGTGGTAATGTCAGTCTTTGTACATGCAGGAGTCTCAATTCATCCTCGATGTGAACCTGGGAGTCATCAGCAGACTGGAGACCATCAGTGTTCCCACTCAAGGAGAGAACACCAAAGGACTAGAGCTGGTCTGCAAGGTACCACTTATTTACTCACACCAGTCATAAGTCGTTTATGATGCATACTGGTCATTGAAACATAAGATTTAGAAGTTTAATTTCCATTAACTGATATAGCATCTGCCAACTTGTACTACGATTTTCTAAACTTTTCCCTAATTTCCTCCCTGCATCAGGACATGAGGAGTCCCAGGTTTGCCTATAAGACGGAGGAGAGCCATCCAGATGTGGTAGAGGCGGTGGCCAAACATGCCTTCCCAATCTCCCACAACTTGGTCAGTATAATTCTAATGTCTTCATTAACATTTGCTTGATGTGATGTATGTGTATGTTGTGCTGCAAGACCAAAATACAAGACAAAAGATGCTCATCGGCTTTGTTATTTGAAGAGAATGTTCAATCTGTTTTGGTTGGGGCTTAATTTTTTGCCTGTTATGGAACTCCAGCCAACTGTGTAGCATCACTGATTGCTTCAAGGCAGGGGTTTTCAAACCATGAGGCAGAGTTGCAGGGGGCATGGAGAGAGAGATGTGAGGCAAAAATATTGCATGAGGTGAAAGGGAAAGGTACATGCCAGTGTTAACAATTGAAAGTTAGTTATTACTAATAGTTTGGCAGCTGACTTGACCTCTTATCAGTGCAATCAACAGTTGCAGCAGGGGCAGTGACTGTGATACTGCCCTCCCTGCTATCGTAATTGACTCCAGATCATGGAAGCAATTAAGGTTCTTTTAAACACCGTTAAACAAGCTCTGGATTACCTCAAAAACCAAACTCTTTCTCTGAGTATAAGTAAATCTAAGATTTGATAACTTAAATCTGTAGGGATATCATGAGAGCCAATATCTTGGTACCAAGTCAACGCCAGAATTCTTGCCAAAGCCTGAAGGTACTTGCTTTTTTACAGTACCATAGGTAACAAAAGTACTGTAGGTGTTGTAGGAACTGGAGATGTGAATCTTCTGGGACTGATGATAGTGGTATAATAATCCTACAAATGTTCTAGTCTAACATCAAACACAAAGGGAAGAAAAAGAAGGAAGGCATTCGATAACAACAACATATGGAATGGCGCTGGCAAGTGTGGGTGCAGCAACAGGTCCGCAGCCACTTGTGGAAAAAAAACACACTAAGTTAGTGTTTTTGAGGCAGATCATTAGGGACAAGTTATAAACAACCAAACAGTGTCACAGAGCATTTTGAACGATAGGAGAAAACACCTTTTTAGATTCAGTGTGACTTAAACTTTCTAAAGATATCATTGTCTGCAATGTCAATCCCTAATAAATGTCTATAAATCCTTTTCAAAATCATCCATGCAAAATAGGATCTGCTAATAGTTAATTCAGCATACTGGGACCAATTTGCCAAAATCATCACATAATGTTGTGTCATCACTCAGATGACAGAACATTATGTGGTGTGCAGATAAACATATAGACAGCATCAAACAAGTCAGAAAAAAAAAAAAAACAAGGACACTCAAGGTGCTAGGCAAACAAATTACAATACAGAACCATGAATAATAATCTAAACTGACACAAAAAGTGGATATATACCGAACAGTTAAAACTACAAAAATCTTGTTGGAAATAACTGGTGGATACACACCCTACATAAAATTCCCCCAAAATAGAGTATAGAAAATAAAAACAACATTTCACAACTTTGGTGACACAAAGGAAAAAAGTCCTCGCCGCTGAGACTCAGCTTACATCCCCAGGAGCAAGTGCTTCCAGTTTGGCTGGCACTCCACGACAAAACACAATTGGCAATATTCACTGGTGGGAAGCTGGTGAAAGATCATGTCATTGTCACTCATATTGTAAACTAAATACCCTTCTTTTTACTTTTGTTTTACTAACAAACATTGATTAATTATTTGATATGCATCAATAAATTATTTCATAAGGAAACTAATCTTTGCATAAAAAGAAGTGGGTGTCTACACCACCTCCAGGACGTCTTCCATTTCTTACATTCTTCTTAAAATTGTATCAGTAGTGTAGATACCTAAGTATTTAGAGAACGTCTTCCATAAAGCACTTGTTTTCATTTCCATAGTTAACTAGAGCTGTAAACCACATGTAAATTCCGGAGCCATAAACATATCATCATTATCAGTTTGCTAATACATTCTATAGTAACTGAATGCTAACATACATCCTGTGACATCCTCCGGCAGCCTCTGTTCGCCTTTCGTTACGAGGAACAGTTTCCTGTGGATGGCTGGAAGGTGTACGACCCAACAGCAGAGTACAGGCGTCAGGTAACTGAACACCAACTGAAATACTGACTGAATCTGCTACTGTTAGATCCAGCTCTCCCAACAAGCATGGAGTCTGACAGAGCTGAGAAAGCGTACCTCTTCACAGTACAATTATAAAACCATGGAACTGTATTGATCCATTTGGCATAACAGCTGATTTGGCATAACAGCGTGTTGTTGGTATGAACATGATGGCATTTTGCGATCATACATGTCGTTTTGCCATTATGAGTTTAAGATAATTCTTTACAGATTGTTACTGTATAGCTTTATAGCTCCACCAGTACAACAACAGATCACCTCACGTCTTTGCTGTTCTCACTTTCTCTTATCAACACAAATACTGTTTTTCTCCAGTTTCCAGTAAAATTACTGTTAAACTCAACACTTCCTGCCGATTTTTTCACATTTAAAAGTTAACAGGGATTGTGCCTTCTGAAGACTTTAAATGTGACACATATAGTATATTCAGAAAGTAGAGACATCTTCACTTTTTTCAGATTTTGGTATGTTGCAGCCTTATGATAAAATCGTTTAAATTCATTTTTCCCCCATCAATCTACACTCAATACACAGAATTTTATACATTTTTGCAAATTTATTAAAAAGGAAAAACCGAAATATGACATTGACATAAGTATTTAGACCCTTTGCTACGACACTTGAAATTTAGCTCAGGTGCCTCCCATTTCTCTTGATCATCTTTGAGATGTTTCTACACCTTGAAGTCCACCTGTCGTAAATTCAATTAATTGGACATGATTTTGAAAGGCACAAACCTGTCTATATAAAGTCCCACAGCTGACAGTCCATATCAAAGCAAAAACCAAGCCATGATGTCGAACGAACTGCCTGCAGAGCTCAGAGACAGGATTGTGTCAAGGCATATTTCTGCTGCATTGAAGGTTCCCAAGGACAAAGTGCCCTCCATAATTCTTAACAGGACTCTTCCTAGAGCTAGCCACCTGGCCAAACTGAACATTCAGCGGAGAAGGGCCTCAGTAAGAGCGGTGCTCAAGAGGGACAACTCTGAATGTCCTTTAGTGGCCCAGCCAGAGCCCTGACTTGAACCCAATTGAACATCCCTGAAGAGACCTGAAAATGGCTGCCCACTGACAGTCCCCATCCAACCTGGCAGAGCTTGAGAGTATCTGCAGAGAAGAATGACAGAAAACCTCCAAATCCAGGTGTGCAAAAATTGTTACTTCATACCTAAGAAGACTCAAGGCTGTACTTGCTGCCAAAGGCGCTTCAACTAAGTACTGAGTAAAGGGTCTGAATACTTATATCAATGTGATATTTCAGTTTTTCCTTTTAAATAAATTTGCAATCTTCTAAAATTCTGTTCTCCCTTTGTCATTATAGGGTATTGAATGTAGATTGATGAAGGAAAGAAAATTTAAATTATTTTAGCATAAGGCTGCAACATAAGAAAATATAAGAAAAAGTTAATGGGTCTGAATACTTTCTTAATGCACTGTATGTGCCAGAAGTGTTGAGTTTCATTGACTGTTTCTTAACAACAATTGAAAAACCCTAAGCGACTAGAAATAATTTGTAAATGAAGAATGTATTTTTGTTAGAGAAGGGAACCTTGACTTTGTGGTGTACTGATGGAATTAGTGCTTTATCATGACAACAGATGAACTGGTAATCAAACAGTTGAGGTAAATAAAGGTCCTTGCCAGTATTTGAGAATTTACAGAATGTAAGTAAGAGAAACTAAAAACTTGGAAAGGTACATACATGATTATAGCACAGCTTTCTATGCAATTGTTAATTGGGGCAAATTAAGAGGGTAGCTGAAAAATGACAATATAGCATATAAAGCTATATATATAGCAAGTAATGTAAATGGACTGCACTTATATGGCACCTTTCCAGTCTTATCAACCACTCAAAGCGGCCACATTCACCCACACTCATACAGCGCACACACACACCAAGGGAATTTTGGGGTTCAGTATCTCTCCCAAGGACACTTCGACAAGTGGACTGGAGGAGCCGGGGATCAAACCCCCGACCTTCAGGTCAGTGGACGACCCGCTCTACCTCCTGAGCCACAGCCACCCACTTGTTAGACTTTTTTCCACAATCTTCTAATCGTTTCTTCCTTGCTGTTGGATGTGTTTTGCTAGGGTCTCCCTAATGAGAGTTGGGCCATCAGTAAGATTAACAGCACTTATGAATTGTGTGACACCTATCCCTCCATCCTGGTCATCCCCACCAACATTACAGATGAAGACATCAAACGAGTGGCTGTGTTCAGAGCCAAGCACCGCGTACCGGTCAGTTTGAGAGCCACATAAAAATTCAAATATGGATAAAAGAATTTTCATACTGAGGAACAACTGGATATGTGATTTGAAATGGTGTGGCTCATTGATGTGTTTTGAATAGTTTTTGAACAACAATGGGGTATGCTTCTAATACTGGTTCTGTTCTTCCTTCAGGTCCTATCCTGGATCCACCCAGAGTCTCAAGCTACCATTGTACGCTGCAGCCAGCCCTTAGTTGGACCTTCAGATCGTCGCTGTAAAGAGGACGAACGCTTCCTCCAAATCATCATGGATGCCAATGCCCAGTCCCACAAACTCACCATCTTTGATGCCCGGCAGAGTAGTGTGGCAGTCACCAACAAGGTACAACATAGGCATGTATTTTGGTTGTTTTTCTCCCTCTCACTTCACCTTCATTCAGACTTTGTTCTCTTCCTCTTTTCAATCTTTTCACCCTGGCATCCTCCACCTCTGCTGCCTCCACCACATGCAGGCGAAGGATGGAGGGTATGAAAGTGAAAGTTTCTACCCCAATGTGGAGCTGAATTTCCTGGAAATCCCCAACATCCATGTGATGAGGGAGTCGCTGAGGAAGATGAAGGACGTGGTTTATCCCACCATAGATGAAGCCCACTGGCATTCTGCTATCGACCAGACACACTGGTTGGAGTACATACGGGTAAATCACATATACAAACACACACCATAAAGAATAGTATTTGTTTCTTTATCAGTATAGCACCTTCCTTTGGTTGTTTTATTACATTACAATTTATAGAATGACCTAAGTAAACCATCAACTGCAGAGGGTATATCATTAATATATTGTACTGGCAATCTGTTGGTTGTAGCTGTTATTAGCGGGTGCAGCAAAAATAGCTGATAAGCTAGAGTCTGGGAAGACGTCAGTGGTGGTTCACTGCAGTGATGGCTCGGACAGGACCGCTCAGCTCACCTCTCTGGCTATGTTGATGCTGGACAGCTACTACCGCACACTAAGAGGATTCCAGGTCACACACTATCACACAATATCAGCTATATACTGTAGTCTTCATCTGTACGGTTTTATTTCTGTATGTGTGTTTGTGTTTGCAGGTTCTGGTGGAGAAGGAGTGGATGAGTTTTGGACACAAGTTTGCAGCAGTAAGAAACTGGGATTTCTGATTCATCCTCTGATCATATTCTTGCTACCAATTTGTTAGTTACAAACTTTGTACCATAATAGCATTTTCAATGATCACAGCTTATTGTAAAAGTGATTAAAATCATTTGTCATAGCTTTATTTAAACGTTAGTCTTGCTGCCAGACCTGTCTTAACACTGCATGGTTGAATGTGTAACATCTGCAAGAATTTTTACTGAGTTGTGAAACCAACCAAAATCTAAACAGGGACAACATGTCATCCAAATATTTATGACAGAAATGACTTTTCATGCAGAACAAAAAAGCAACAAATTGAAAACAAGGAAAAATGGCTTCTAAGACCCCATTTCCATCTGGTATCAATATGTGATTTGATTTTCACCTAGTATTAAGAGGTGTTTTGTTATGTAGACTAGTGGTTCTCAAGCTTTTTGAGCACTGGACCCCTTGTAATTAGCTGACATGCCTTAAGATCTCCCTAGGGGAAATTACTGGCACCTTGCTGCACATTCATGTCTCCACCTGTAAAGAAAAACTGTATTTACAAAACTATATTCAAGTAATTTAGCACTTTGAATGCATTTGGATTGTAAAATAAGGTAGTCAGTTGTGGTTGTCGTTTAAACGTAGCTGAGATGTGATCACAGTCTGCCTGCAGTGTGTTCTGCATGCAATTACACCTGCATTAAAATGTGTTTTTCCTTATTTATTGTAATGTTTATTTGTGTAAAGACAAGTATATAGCAATCATTAATGCCACACACCACAGCATTTGTAGCCTAAGCTAATTTGCCATGCCTGTCCCTACTTTTTAATTTATTTTTAATGATAAAAATTAATTATACGGATAGGATGTCCAGATGCAGACTGTATGTTAACACCAGTTAGAAATGGGGGTTTTGTGTTCCAGAGAGACAACATTAAAACAGTTGGAAGCTCCTTGCTTGCAAAGAGGGAAGTTTATGAAAGTGGCTGTGATAAAATATAGATTTAGGTAAGTGGGTAATATTCAAAACAGATTGCCTACCTATGTTAATGAATATTACAGCTACTCATATGCTTCCTGTTGTCTTTATGCTGAGTAATTATTGCAGATGTATGAAGACCTGATGTCAGGTCCAATGTTTGTCTACTGAAAGTATTTTTTTCCTGTCTTGTAGCGTGTCGGTCATGGTGATGAGAACCATGCTAATTCAGAGCGCTCCCCTCTCTTCGTCCAGTTTATCGACTGTGTTTGGCAGATGACTCGACAGGTTAGAGTCCTTCATCAGCTTCATAAACTTTGACATTGTCTTAAAAAACCTAAAGAAATAGTAACCCAAGACCTCTCATAACCGGGCATGAATAATGGCTTAATTACTCATTTTCATGAAGCAGCACACTAAAAATATGTTCTGTATATGCTCAGCCAATTAGGATGAACTCATTCATGTGTACATGGGCTCAGTCGTAGACATTCAGAAGCTGCCTCTCTCTACTCATTCTCACTTCTCTTCTTCTGTCTGCAGTTCCCAGCAGCCTTTGAATTTAATGAGCTGTTCCTGATCACAGTGCTGGACCACCTCTACAGTTGTCTGTTTGGTACATTCTTTTATAACAGTGAAGAGGAGAGGGCAGCCAAAGTATGTACCATTCCTCTGTTAACAGGTGGTCATTGGTCTGAAAGTCATGTCAGACTAAAACTTTTCTGTCTTGCAGGAGGTGCAGACAAAGACTGTGTCCCTGTGGTCATACATTAATAGGTAAGAAGGCCTCCCTATTGGTAGGAGTCAGTGGAGTGAATGACAGGAGTATTTCTCTGACTGTTTAATGTTATCCCCTGCCAGCCAGCCAGAGGACTTCACCAACCCCTTCTATGTGGACTATGAGCACCATGTTCTGTATCCACTAGTGTCCTCCAGACACCTAGACCTGTGGACAAGCTACTACGCCCGCTGGAACCCACGCATGAGACCACAGGTACACTGCCTCTGCTGTGGGTAATGAAGGGTGGAGAGCAGTATTAAAAGTGATGTAGAGGTTTGGAGACTTACCAGCAGAGAACTGTTGACCTGTCAAGTCTGAACAGTAAGAACCAGCATCCATCAACTAAGTGGCAAATAAAGAGAAAAATGATCAACAAACCAGCCAGAATTCAAAACAGAATTATAGCTTTGACTAGAGCTCTTTTAATTACATCTTGTTGTGTCCTCTTCCTCTGTAATGGCTTAATGACACTGACTGGTGAATTAGCTCCACCAAATGTTTATCTCCATCAACTAACTCTAATATTCACGTAACAGTAGTGGATACATTTGAGGTTTTTTTTGACGACTTTCTGGAAATTTGATTAGAATTTGCACCACATTTGGATGGATTACTATTGTGCTATTACTTGTAATCTCTGGTTTAGATAATTGCTATATAAATAAAGTGTAGTATTATTATTATTTATTATTTGTGTTTTAGCTGCCGGTGCACCAGACACTGAAGGAGCTGCTGATCCTGAGAGCAGAGCTGCAGAAGAGGGTGGAGGAGTTGCAAAAAGAGACCTCCTCCCACTCGCTGTCCTCCTCCTCTGAACATTCCCCCTCCCCTACACACACCATAGGAACTCCACTGCACACCGCTGTCTGACACACACACACACACACACACACACACACACACACACACACACACACACACACACACACACACACATATCAGAAACACCCCTATCATTTTCTACCAGTCAGACACATAGTTAAATGCATGTTTTAGGCCAATTACTAAAAAACTGATAATAACCATGTTTACAATGTGAGGGATTCTTACATTTATATTAACATTCCTAAATTTCTGCAAAAACATTTTTAGCAAAGTAAAATGATCTCAAGATGTTTGTAAAGTTTCTTAAAATGTATTTAAAGAAAATATTAACTAGCCTGACAGAAAATCAGTGACCTTAATGAACCTTCCTGTGCTTATTTATATTTTAAAATTTTCACCTACTTCAGAACAGCCAGGTAGCCCTGTACTGTGGCAATATTTGTGTATCTTACCGTTCAATTTCAGACTTGACTTTCAGCTCAGTAAAGGAGCCACCAGTTTTACCTGCATGTGTTTGAATTTTTGTATGAAGAAAGCTTAGATTGTCTCAGGGCTCTGTTATTCATAAGACTGCAGAAGGCTGTCTGTCACATTTTGCAAATGATTGCAGTTATTTAGTATTCAAATAAAGTAACTGCATACTCCCTCAAACTCCTCTTTGTAAGTTTTTGAGTGATCAGTGATCTTCCTCAAGATTAGAATCATGGCCATTAGCTACACCATAGTTCTGTGTTTTGTTGTGGGAAGACAGAGTTCAACTTTTTTTGTTCCGCCAACAAAAAGCTTAACATTATTAAGGTGGGAAAAAAATAATGGTAAAAATCTTAGAATATAGGAATCAAATTTTTTTTGAATGTTTTTTGTTTCCCAGCCTTAGCCTGTAGTTCTTACCACCATCCAGATCCCACCCCTTTTGTAAAGGCATTGACACCTACTTTTGACATGCAAACACTGTGACTTGCGTTACATGGAGCATCGAACAGCTTTCTTCATTGTTTGACAGCTGCTTTTCCACTCTCTGATATCTAAACACTGCCTTACTTTACATTTTACTTTATTTGTCTAAAAAAAACTTCATTTGTTTACATTGCCTTTCCATGTGTCAACTATATCACTGGTCCCACATCCCTATAGTGTAATTTTTTTTTTTTTTTTTTTTTTTTTTTCTTTCATTGCTAATCACTTTGTCCTTTACTTTTTTTACAAACAAACCTATAATCACACTGTCTACCTTTGGAAGCTGAATTGTGAATGTTGTCTTTATATGTAAATAACATGTCTTTCTGATTATGTAAAGTTAAACACAGATGAGCCATAATCACTTCTGACATTCCGTTTTAAAAGTAAAAACTGAACAATAAAAAAACACCAGTCTCTTTCTTGTCTTTTCAAACAGTTTATTTTATAGGTTCCATATTGCTAACACATACCTGTAGCATATTGCCAGAGTTATCATAGCAGAATAGGAGAAAACAGAGCTCACTATCACACTTACACTAATGAAGACTGTCTGACATTCAGTTGACAGAAAGCCATACAGAGTTCAACACTACAAGCTAAAAGTACATTTACACAGTATGAAGAGAAAAGCATGCATCAAGTGTGAGCAGTATACTGTATAAGTGTGTATGTGTTGTATGTGACAGGTAGCCTTGCAAAGTCAGTGCTCCAATACCAAATAATTAATACCTGTGCTGGGTTCTTTTTTTTCTTTTTTTTTCACCTTATGAACTGGGAACAACCCATGACTGTCTGTTTTCGCCGGAATCTATCTGAATCAAAAAGTGAAGTTGCAGGATTTTGTCTGGCTTTGCATGACATGGTGACTGCCCCTAGAGTGGGAGGAAATGCAGTAGAAGCACTAGAGTGTACTGCAGGAAGAGGACAGTCAGATTGGCATCGTTTTTGATAGAAGGTCAGTGTCATGTGACTGCAACCACATAAACTGTCTTCACTGTTGAAGAACTTAGGCATAGCTGTCATATAATATACACTGCAGATACCATATATAGTTTGGGCACCAAGGAAATGTTTTACGAGGCAAGATAACAGAATAATCCAGGTTTATTATAAAATAATCTGTTTTAGATTGTTCAATCATTTTAGGAAGCAGGATTGCAACCAATCCTTGAGAACAAAACCTGGCCCTGGATGGTCTTAAAACCAAGAGTAAGCCTAGTCCAGTGTCCTGTGCATTATACAAGAGTTAGCTCGATTTGATTGCTGATGAATGAAACAAGCCTGAATTTTTCAGTCCCTCAAACCTGTCTTAAAATTTAGCTGGGGCTATCGTTGTTGCCAAAAGCTGCATGAGTGGAATTTATTCAGAATTGAAAGAAATTTTTCGTACAATTTAATCCCTGCTTTTGGAGCACCTTTAATCTGCTATGTGACAATGATGAACACCTACTGTCAGCCAAGCATGAGTCAGCCAAGCATGAGTCCAACACTATGCCTTTATTTTTTTAAATATGTGGTTTGCTGGTATCTTGCTGTTTCATGTGCTGCCATGTATTTGGTGCAACGTAGCTTGCAAGTTATGTATAAATATTTGACATTGATCAAATTGATTCCAGCAATGTCCATCCACTTCCATATTCAATACAACTCAAGATGGCTGCACTTTCCTTTCTCTTTGACATGCTGTTGCTGCTTTAAAGCTCTTAATGTGGTTGAAGTAGACACTGATGTCTTGACGAGCTCCGTTTAAAAGGTCAAGTCATATCACCACGACAGTCTGGTTTTTTTTAAGCACACTTTTGTAAAACACCTCCCATGTTCAGACCAATATGCTGCCTAAATGGAACCAAATAGTGACAACACCTGCTTCTGTAGATACATCTTTCATTCACTGGAACTGCATACACTTGCCAACGGTCTCCCTTAACATTTAAGCAGGCATCACACCTGTAGTATCAGCTACAGGGCTGTAGCAGCATTAGATTGTACTGGTATTGGTCATTTGTTCACACCAGTCTGGTAACCAGCTGCAAACAGCAGTATTACAGGTGTTTCACAAGAACTGGCCACACTAAATCTTAAAGCAGTATCATCATTGCCAATAATAGCTGGGTCATTCAGACATTGTGTATCTAAATGAGCATTGTACAGGTTATTACACATTATTTGTAAGATATCAGGTGCATCTGTACCGTCTTTTCATGGATGTAAACAGGACCTCCACTTTCTCATACACTCTGCTCTGCAAACTAAATCTCTTTAATTATTTCGAGACCTTGTTCTTACAAACATATAATTCAACCTCAATACATAAAGGCAAAGTCAGTCATAATCATTGCTACATCTTTGGTGAATTTGTGTTTTTGCTATAAGCCAACGGTTTTTGCTAGAGCACACGAAGCACATTAATACATTCAGCAGACAGTGAGGTTTGTTATTTTGTATTTACTTTGTGTGAAGGTCAGCTCTCAGCAGCCTTAGCTTCATACAACACCCACAAATTTCAGTTGCACCCAAGGGGCTTTGTTCTTCGAGGTAACCACACAAAGGAGGTGAAAGCAGTGGGTGTTGCTCATGGGTGTATGAAGAATAGTGTGCAGGGTATAAGGCAAAGGTTATCCTTGCATGAACTCTTACAAGGTGAGCTCATGAGTTTGAGCTCAAACAAACAGTTTGTTACGCCAATCACTCACAGTCCCTGAATACAACACACAAGTCAGTTTCCAAAATCAGTTAAAACCATGTTGGATTGTTTTAAGAAAATGTTAACCCCCCAAAAAACTGAGATTACTTTGATTTTAGTTTCTCTAAATGTTCACTTATATGGTTAGTTGTGGCTGCCAAGACTACACACTGGTTCATCATACTCTACAATGCCCTCTATGATGTTTCAGCAACTGACAACTGATTTCTCAGGGTCTGGTTGCACAAAGATCTGTCAGACTGGTCTACTGAGTTAGGTCTGTCTCAAGTGTTGCTCTCCAAAACTCCAAAAAAGTCCAAAACCCCAGCTCCATTCATACTATATTGGATATTTGCATACACAGATCTGTTCTACACATGTACTCTTGGCACATTTGTAGGTGTGTATAGACCTAAAATAAATTTTGGATGGTGACCAAGCTTCCAGACTACATCTGTGATAAACTTCATTGACAGGGGCAGATGATGAAATCATCACACAAGGGCTCAAGGCTACTGAAAGTATAATGTAAGCTTTAGTCTACTGGCAAAAATTTTCACAAGAACAGTGATTCATTTTTAGAGCCCAACCACTTCTGGATTTTTGAGGATAATACCAACATTGAGAGTTTAAAGAAGTCTGTCCACCAGCATAATCATGGAAGCTAGGTCTAGATTTAAAGATTGGAGGGGAACCAGTTTCCCTAATGGCAACTGGAGGTTTGTTCATGAGAGGGGAGTTCCAATAGGAAAGGGCTATTACCAGTGGTTTTTGTTTTTTTACTTGAAATAATGAGGAGCTCTGTCTGCTGAGATCTTAGAACATATGACAGAAATATGGTGGTTATAAGGGTTTTTTTTAAAGTTTGGAGTGGCAAGTCTACTTAAGATTTGATCTAGTTTAATGGAGTGTAGGGAGCCCCAGTTGCTTAGGGATTACGATGCCAACCACAAAAGGCAACGTCCTTGGTTCAAGTCCAGCTAAGGAATTTTGCATCTCTTTCCCTTGTTTCCTGTCGTTTCTCCAATCTTTGCAACCTAATAAAGGTATGAAATGCCCTCAAAAAGAAACTAAAACAGTATAGCCCAACTTATATTGTATTGTCAAGGCCGATACCAATGCCATTACTTAAGAGTTTAAAAAAATCTTATTAGGATATATCCGCCATGGGAGTCTCCCATCGCAGCTTGCTGATCTCTTGATGAGAAATGGGGCATGAGCAATGGAAAAGGAAAGAGTTATTTTACTGTCAAATTAAATGTTTTTAAATGCAGTTCTGCTGTTGCCAGACTCATCACTAAATTTTCCCTATAATATATGTTTTTGTGACAGCTAAATTCTTCTAAAAAGCACAGGTCTTATATTTTGTCATTTTAATGCATAGTGAAACAGCCTATGAGCACAGTGTTGGATTAAAAAGACTGACTAGCAGTTCAAGTGTTAAAGGACATTAAGAGAAGGAGCAACACAAAGGGATTGTGGGTACAAGCAGCTGCTTTTCCAAGGCAACATGGAGGAGACCAGGGTGTGGTATTCATGTAGGACTGTGCTGTATAATGTCAGATATCTTTTTATAGGCCACCAACATTATTTACAGACCGTACAATACAAACTCTCTCAGTTATCTGAAATGGTAAAGGAATGATGTAAAAACAATTTTCTCATTCAGGCCAGGAGCCAGTATCCAAAATCCTTCACGCATTCACCTGTGTAGATACAGACTGTTCTATCAGACACTACTCAGGTCATTAACTATACATGATGGTATATGGTTAACGATCACTGCATATGCCAAGTTCATGTCTTGTGTGCATGTGTGCTTGCTTTTTTATTCTTATCACCTTAAATACCTTGGCTGTCTGGTTGACAGTGTATTTTTAAAGGTGGTGGAAGAGGATTGATTGACTTGGGGATACTACAGACCAAAAAGTCAATCATTTCCAAGGAACCATGCGCATTTCAAGAGGCACTTGCCAAAATTAAATAATTGTGGAGATTTACAGAAGTATGCATGAGACTGCAAATATCAGTGCAAGAACCATGCAAAGGGCCCAATAGACACGTCTCCCAAATAAAAGCTTTCTTGTTCAGGAACAAGACTCCAGAAGTCTCTAGGAAAACAACAAACTGTTAGCAGTACACAACAGACTCTCACACCAAGAAGCAGTTACAAAAAGTTAAGCTAAGTTGTTAGGAAAAGTGTAGTTTGGTACAAAGTGTAAAAAAGAGCAGGAAAAGAGTGCAAACGCACACACGGGCGCACACGCACACACACACACACACACACACACACACACACACACACACACACACACACACACACACACACACACACTGAAGAGTATAGATATATATGGAGCATAAATATGCTCTTTAAAAATGCTATCAGTACAAACACAGAACTGCTCACAGAAATATGTACAACCATAACAACTTGCCAAAAGAATTCATTATGACACTAGTCAAGATCCTAAAGCAAACTACTGACACTCACATTATCTACTGCTAAAGCAGAATATTAGTTTTTAAAATGCGTATTATCTTTACCAGTATTGTCTTTGTGGCAGTGTGAACTGATTCACACTCCTGTCTGACTTCATACATCAGTCAACCTTCATTCCTTCTCTGACAACCTACCAGTGTTACCACTACATCGCCTTTCCGATCTTGTAAATCTTATTACCATGTAGGTAATTCTGAAGTCTACCAAGAAAAGGCCAATTTCAGCAGAACACCCTATAGGCCTCTGTATGCTTCAAGACAAAGGGCTTGCCAGATCATTTAACAGCATCTGAAACTCCCTTTCAGATGGTGGAATCAGGGTAGAAATAGACAATCTGTAAATCACAGTTAAAAATAAAGTCCACATTTGTAGGATTTCAAAATTTTCAACTTTGGCATTCCTCATTGCTAGTATCAAAAAAGATACTGTGGCAGAGAATACCCATCAATCAGATGAGACTGGGGTGAATTTTCATCAGGATTATCTCTTTTTTTTTTTTTACAAACAAAATAATTTATAGTTGCCATAATCACATAAAAGCCCTTTATGTTGGGGCTTTAAATATGAGTATCACCAAGGTCATATTTATTGCAGGGTTATTATTCAAAATCTGTATGTCCCAATATTGTGTGTCAAGATTCACATTGTAATAAATTAGGCAAACACTTAATAATATCACAGATCCTGATCCAAAAGTATTTCAGAAATAAATTCCTTTTACTGAAAACTCCTGCTTTGGTACTATTTTATACCTTTTAACAGGAGCGTAATCAGGTTGAAAGTACCCCGTAGAGGTTTTGACCTCAGTGGTATTACCACTGTTTTTAAGAGTGTGTCCCCTGTTCATTAGTTTCTCGTGCATGTGGGTTATCATGGTATTCCATTAATCGAAAGTTGGTGGCAGTAACACACCAAGAAATGTAGCAATGTCCCAACGTAACAAGCAAACATAAATGTAGCAGATAAATGACTTTGTTAATGTTTTATGAGCAAGGAAAAGCATTTGTCATGTTTGTTAGGCCTCAAGGATATACATAGTTTTATGCATATGTCACTCTTCCCACTAGAATGTCTCACAATGATGGAAATGATGACCACCATGAGATTAAGATCAATATTCAGTTCTGCACACTGGCACCTCAATACTAAAACATAGTGCAAACAATATTAGCTAATATGTAGCAGTTGTATCTTCAACAAAAGTCACATTTTACTAATTTTCTGCCCCCCACGGGCCTTGTCGCCCGTGGAGGGCAGAAAAATTCCAGAGCAAGAACCGCTTCTGGAACAAAGTAACGGAGAGCAAAAAGTACACGCTATGCATTTTTAACTGATAACTGATTTTAACTGATTCAGCTAAGCATAATTTTTATCCTATATTAACTGTAGTGATTCCTTATTTGATGTTTCTCTTTGCTGATTCAGTATGGTGTATTCCCAGAACTCTTAACATTACAGGGCTGAACTTTTGACTTCTTTTAAACTTCTGTAAGTGCTATGCGAAGGCAACTGGACTTGCTTGAAGTTCTTGAAGACATTTCGCCTCTCATCTGAAAGACTTCTTCAGTTCTAACTGACTAGTGGGGAGTTCCAAGTATTTATCCTCTGGTGAGATCAGCAACACTTGTGAGTCGTTGAGGTCACATGAGTCGTTGACTCTCCTGGTCATCATGTCAGTAATGTGAGAGACTCACATGATGAGAGTCACAATCAAATTAAATGTTACATTTTGTAGGAATAAGCAAAATTTATATTGTTAGTATCATTATTATATGATGTAACTTAGGTAAATTATGAGTATGTGCTTACATATTACTTCCCTTGTAAAGTAATAATAACTTGCTACTGTGATAATGTATTACTAAACCATCTGCTCACTGGCCATTTATACATTTTATCACCACATTTTACCAGTGATTTAATAATTAGTTGCTAAAAGGCTTGGAATAGAAATCTGGGGACTACAGTTAAATATTCACTCTCTACACATCTGTGTAGAGCAAAGACAGGCCTCCAAGTCATGGATTCTGTAATGTGTTTTTGTATTTTTTACAGTATTCTAACTTGACTCTGTGTCTGGAGCTCAGCAAAATGCTACAATTGAAGCCCCAGCTCACAGTGGAGAACTCACACGCTGAACTATAAACTATAAACCAACATTCAAAGAATAAACAATAAATTACTATATACACATACATTTGGAAAGGTTGGATACACTGTGTGCCAATTTTACAGCTAAGAATAAAAAAATCTGTGTTCACATTCAGTGTAGAGGGACTACATCTCCCAGCTTGTGTAGCACAGAGCTACAGGATGAATAATGCTACACAATAGACAGCCTATCCTGTAGGATGGCTTTTTTGTGTGTGTGTGTGTGTGTGTGTGTGTGTGTGTGTGTGTGTGTGTGTGTGTGTGTGTGTGTGTGTGTGTGTGTGTGTGTGTGTGTGTGTGTGTGTGTGTGAGTGTGTGCGTGTGCGTGCAGGGGGCGTTAGGTGGGGGTATATGGGAAAGAACAGAGCAGTTGTAGGTGAGTGACGTTTGTGTATGTGTTTTACACAGCATTCTCTTCAGTGGGAGGTTCAGCATTGGGTGGCTCCAGGAGAGTCTGTTGGACTACAGAGATAAAATATAATCTCTATCAGCTATTTCAAAATGATCAGAGACATTAGATTGCATCTGCAGGTATTTTGAGGAAGTATAATTTTTTCATTTAATTTCTTTATTCATAAGGGCAATGCACAAAGAACAATCAATCAATAAATGAAGCAACATTTCTTTAAATTTTAGTTTTAGCCAGCTGGCTTATTATCAGCTGCAATCCTTTAGCAAGATGTCTTAAAACTAGTGAGGTGACAGGATAAGAAATATAGACATAGGACAGTAGGATGTGGAAATAACAACAAAGGCAAAAAAAAGGAAAACAAAAATATATAGAAAATGAAAAAAAATGATATAGATTTTTTTTCGTAGTGTGTGTATGTGTGTGTACATATCTATACACACACACACCTACACACACACACACACACACACACATATATATATATATATATATATATATATATATATGTATATATATTTATTTATTTTTATATCATACAAAGCAGCAAGAAGAAGCTAAACATTGATGCAACAATACAATCCACTGTTCAATGCAGCCATGCAAAGTAGTATAAAGCAACAGAACACAAATGAGCCGTACTGTTATAAACCATATTTAATGTACACATTTTGCACACATTAGCCATGCAGAGCACTGTGACATAATAAAGTAAAATGTTAATAGTGATGTTAATAGAAGTAGTTTAAAAGTTAGTAAAATGGTAAAATCACACATTAACACATATAACATGAGCACAAATGCATAAGACCTAATTGTAAAAATATTAATACTACATAAATATTTGGTACACACATTAAATATGTGTAACTAACAGTCTTTCAGAGAGGTACCTGGACTCCCTAACAATCCTTTCGATTAGAGTAGAGCTCACTGATTTCACACAAAAACATGCACCTTTTTTTATGTGACTGATGATTTCCAGCTGGTTTTGTATGTTCCCGCACATCATATTCATCATAAATGCTGTACTGCGTGCTGCTATGAGAGATTACTGTTCAGTAGAGTTTATGGTGAACGGAGTTCCCTGGTGGTGAGGTCAGAATAGAAAACTGTATGTGTTCCACAGCTGCTGATTCTGCTGCAATATTAGTCCTTCCAAGTGACAAACATTGACAAGTATTTTATAGTTAAAATAAATACATATAATTCTCAAATTTTTTTAATACAGATGAAAATAATGAGCCCAGAGGTCAGAGGTCAATACCAGCTGTACACCAAATTCCTTGAAGCTGATTTAGTATATTGCTCAAGGAAACTTAGCGGGATTTGACTGTGAACCTCTCTCTGTTATTTACTAAATGATGACCAATCTTTCATCTTTGAATCAGTAAAATGTAAAGAGATACTGAATCAGGTCTGCATCTGCCGCTCTTGCAGTGTTTAAAATTATCTTCAAATGAACAACGTGGACTATGCAGTCCTTGTGCTTACAATGTAGAATATTGAAGGCAAATACAGCAGGTTACACTAAAGTGGGTTTTTTTTAACATACTCCTTTTTTACTTTAAAATTTTAATAACTTTTAACCAAATAAAAAACAAAGTGACATTAATATACTATATATCACATTATATTACATTTTCAAACATAGTAAATTGAAGAAATAAGAAATAAACATATATAGGAAATCACCATTTTTTAAAAACCTGTTATATATGCAGTTATGCAGCAGCAGATGAACGCTGATACATCTCAAGTGTGATGTCATGTGTTTCTCTATATGTTTTTTCAGAAATCGCTATGAAGAGGCATAGTTTTAAAAAGTCCGGGAAATACTGCACCAGAATAATGTAATGGCCAAAATATAAATTGACACAGATTATAAGAGGACCCCTTTTTGCCCTTTTTGTTTTCAGACAAAGCCAAAGTACACTAGTTAGGTACTCATATGAAAACTGAAACAGGTTTTGCTTGCTGTAATCTTTCCTCATATTTATACTGGCCATTAAAAGATCCTTTCCTAACATTTTTACATTGTAAGTGATGGGGGGGAAAGTACAGTGTAAAAAAGAACATTTCAATACATTTCAAAGTTTATGTGTAGTTAAAATGATGCTCTACAGTCTTTTTACTACAAAATTTCCTTCCTCTGTCTGTTTCCCTGGACAATGTTTCCTTGTTGAGCTGTGACGGAGAAATCAAACCCCCAAGAACGGAGTCTGGCTTCAAAGCAATTTGGTGTAGTGGCAGCACAGGGTATTACAGCTTCTGCATTCATCACTTGACACACACTAGCCCAAAAAGCATTTTTCCCATATACACTCACTGGAAAAGGGAGCTGCTGCTTATCAGAATTTGATCTATATTACCCAGTAACATTTGACAGTCTAGAAAAGCTGAATGATTAAATACTGAATGATTAATTAAGCCTCTCAAAAGGCTCAGCTAGAGGAGGACTCCACTAAGCATGCTCTACAGGCCCAGAAATTCAGAAGCATGAGGAAGTCATGAGGAAGTTTTTTGCAATCCTGTGAAAATGAGTAAGGCACCATCTTTGAAGGTAGTATCCATCTGTTCTTAATACATCCATGGGAGGAATAGTGCACAGAAGAGGGAATGTCATGGTGAAAGACTGCAGTTTTGGAGGATATCCACTTGATTTGTCAAGCCTCATTTTAACTTCAAATAAACTATATATATATGCATATAACAAAGGTTGTGGATTATGTCCCCCATCACTTCCACTGAAACCATGCTAGGATTGGATCTATTCTTCGACAATATGAACAGGAGGAATGATTACAGAAATCAAAACCTGTCTCAATGTACCGTATACACAGGTATCTGATTATTCTTTTAAAACAGACTTGAAAAATTGTGAACCTATCTTTTAAGTTACATTGTTAGAAATAACGCAAATGAATACAAAATACATCAATAGAAATAAAGTATGGTATTTATATTTTTAAACTGAGTTACTTAAAAAAGATGAGACACTAGAATATGACATACCAAGGTCTGTTGGTCCTTCCATCTGACCATCATAAAGACATTCAGTGTTCTATCAGGCCTGAGAGCAGCACTGAACAGGACCTCACACATTATTCATTTACAACAGCTGAGGCTGACTTTGAACTTGGCTGGCTGCATGCTGAGCTGAATAACAGTTCTGTTAACCTGCATTTCTGCAATCTGCATTTCAGACATACACTCACAAACTTTGCTGTCAAGGTCTTTAAGCAGACCACCATACAACAAGGAAAAGATTTTCTCTGACTGTGACAAATTTACAGCTGTTTGATGGTTCTGTCTAACTGATCACTGGGGTCTGATAACTGGCATCAAAAGCTCTGTAAACTCTGTAATTCTGGCCTTCTGATGAGCTTTCATTACTGTCTTTCTCCCTCTTTCACTCCTGCCACTGGAGTTATCAAGTGACAGTAGCTCCACCAGTTAAAAGGAACTTTTGTTGTATTTCCCATAAAGATATATTGTTTTATATTTGGGGCCGCTACAAGAATAGATGACACTGGAAAAGAAAGTATTGTAGATGTGACTAGAGTGCAGTGTGTATCTGTGCATGTGTCTACCTTGTGGATCTGTAGCCACCACAGCTTCAGGGTTTTCAGCCTTCACCATGTCAGTGTTCAGGCTCTCTGTTAGAAGACAAGAGCACATTTACTATCAATATATATTGTGCTGTACTATAGTGATACTGTGCTACTGCTGCTACCATTATTATTTCCACCACTATTATTACTACTATTACCAACTGCAACTGCAACTACTACTATTAACAATGCTTTTACTATCAATACTGTAACTGATGAGTGGGTGTTATCCCTGGGACAAACTCTATTAGGAATGTTTTGTACATAGATATATCATGAGGCCATTCATCTTACATTCTGTTGTGGGGAGTAAATCAGAATTTTTCTTGAGTGTTTGTTGTTTTAAATGGTTTTGGTTATTGGCCCCATTTGCTGCTGCTACAAGAATATTATCTCTGAAACACAAATATTTTCCCATGTATGTATGAATAAATAAAACAAAGTCACACCTACATTTATTAAGGATTAAGTTGAAAATTTCACTTGGCACTATTATGGTAGCATGTGATGCTACAGTAAGTTCCAAGTTGCTTTTTACTGGACAATGCTACAGATGTTTCCTAGCAACCAATTTACAGATTACTTTGGTCCTTACTTGTTAGGGCATTCCGTGAAACTACATTGAAATGTAAAGAGCGCTAAGATTTAAAGTAAAGTTGTGGGCCATAAAACCAAAACAATAAGCTAAAGTAGGGTAAAATTCTCAGTTGAGCTGAGGGGAAGTGCAGACTAGTAGTAGTAGTAATTTTATGCAGGTTCATCACTATCAACGACAATTTTCCCACTGTCATTTGGTCACTTGGTATTATGAAATTAATGATTAGAATAGCTGTAGGTTTAGTGGTGCAATCTGATTCACTAAATAACTAGTCTGAAACTAGCTACTAGTTACTAAGAACTTAGGAAGGACTTTACAAACAAACGTAGAAATTTTGGTCTTATTATAGCGGTAGTTCATGTGACTAGGCCACATTACAGTGTAACGTAAAGAGGTACTACACAATTTAACATGTTTTTTGAGCTGTAAACTAAATGATATGACTGTACTGTGATCAAACGTCAGTGCTGGTGTTGTTATTGACATTTCTTAGCAAAGTTATGAAAATCGGCATTTCATGGGTTGAAAATGGCTCAACACGCCATCTACTGTTTTAAATCATCCTGAAGCTCTCAAGGCCAATGATGACATAGAGTCAACCGTTTGGGACTTTTTAAGTCATGCAATTCATAGAGAAAGAATGTTAATGTCCTTTAATCAGAGGTGGACGGCACACCTCCCACCAGCACCCATCCTTAAGTGGAGGTCTGTGAATCCGAGCTCATTTTCAGATATATACTGATTGAGAATCATCATTCACAGGAGTTTACCCTATTTTTTGCAAGCCCTCTACTTAGTATTTCTCAATTTTGCCGCAGTAGATCAGACTTGTGCATCTGGGGGTGCTTCTACCACTGTAGAAGCTGCAGACTGAATTCTTTCCTTTCAGACCCTCATATGTCTTGGCAGTGGTTGCAGATGGCAGCAGGTCCCTGAATAGCAACAAACTGCTATGTACATTTGCAATCAGTATTTTTCATGAGAGTACTATTCTAACTACATGCTTGGCTCCGAGAGCTCCGGCTTTGGGCATTACTGGAGCTGGGGCCAACAGCTCAAATTGATACGGCTAAGGACCACCACGACCCTCCACCACACTAATGTCTGCTTCAGGGGATTCTGGAAGAGAAAGACCGCCTGAGGGGGGGGGCACCTATAATGAGGGCTGAGGCAGCTCTCATCAAATACCCCCCCCCCCACCCCCACCCTGAACTTTTTGCCCACTTTTTAGCAGTTTTCAAAATTACGGATTTGGCGGGGTTAGGCTCTGAGCTGGGGGTCAAGTTACACTTTAAACCTACATAATGACTTTGAAACAGTGTAGTTTTAGTATTGACATTTTAGATGCAGTTGTACAAGCACTGTAGTCACACACTAGTGTGGACAATTTCCTCAGGGACTGATTGCTCTAAAACACTTGACTGTAATGTAAAAGCCTTACGTTGTATGCTGAAGCAAAGCTTCTTCTTCTGATAGGAGATGTAACTGCTGATTGCACCCACCAATGCCATGGCAACTGCACTAACAATCCCTGCAATGGTGCCCACCTCTGCTGTTGTCTCTGGAAACACGCAAACACACACACACACACACACACACAAATATACAGTAAACTCAGGCAGCTAGACAAACAGACCAGACACAAATTTATGAATTAGCACAACAGACAGAGAAAACCCACCGGTGTTGTCATCATACTGGTTAATCTGATCACTGTCACCTCTTGGAAGACCACCTGAGGAAACAGAGTAACAGCCAATGGTCAGCCAGTGTGTTTGAACTATTGTAGTGTTGTATTGGTCTTTTCAAAAATAACAGGGTTAAATTTTCTGTAGCTAGCGAGTTATACATGGATTTTTTATAAAAGTTCACACATTACCTTTGCCTTTGTCAGGTTTGTAGGTGTCATCTTTACTAACATCAATCAGATCACTGTCAGAAAATTCACCTGAAAGGGGAGACAGAGATAATCATTGCACTCACGATGAGGAATGAAATCATTAAATTCTAAACTGTAACTTAAAAGAGTCACCTTAAATGTAGATGCAGTTTTTAGTTTCATTTGTTGGGTTGAAGATGGTGAAGCTGCCCTTTTGTGTTTTCAGTTCAAACATAAAGTGCGTGTGAGAGTCTAATTGAAACGTCTATATCCATATCATCCATCTGGACTTCCATGGGAAACGTCAGAATAAACTTGTGATTTTTAATTGCTATTTCATATTTTGTATTACAAATGATTTGCATAGTACATAACATGTCTACCTGTATACTAACATGTTTCTAAATCAAGTTTCCGGTACCTTTAAGTTGAAAGTGGCTTAGTATAGCCTCACTAACACTGGATTTTTGAGGTTTATAGTGATATTGATATTCAGAACTTTAAAAAATCTGATATATCAGCCAACAGTATTTGTTTTTAACATCAACAAACAATCTAAATACAAATCCCTTAGATTTTTATTTTTTTCAACAAGATACACACTAACAAGAACATTTTCTACAGTAAATGACCTTTGCCATTTCTGGTCTGCACTGTCTTGTTACTTACCGGCCATACAGAAACATGTATATACAGTATCTGCAAGAAACTAATATCGGCCCATTTATATGTCTAGCTCTAATACTCTCTAACACTCAGTACACATGACAATATACTTAACATTAGATCACCAAGTCTTAAAGCTTATTGTATAGTTACATCAGTGTACATTTAATTAATAATAATAATAATAGTATATTTAATTAACAGATTTAACCTCGGATATCATATATATCCAATAAAAGGGGTTATTTGATTAAAGAAATATAGAAAAACAGAAAATATTAACATAAAATGAAATATAGAAAATGTTTTTAAAAACATAGGGATGGATTTATCATATGCTGGTCTTCAGCATTCAAACTCAGAGAACACTTAATACAACTTTTTGTAACTGGATTTGGTGGAAGTTCTTGAAGTCCAGTTGCCTTTGCATAGCACTTACAGAATACCATGACCTGGATGACTGAGAATCTTCCCGACTAATTACAACTTTGATGCAATTTCTAAGAGACAGGGGTGGAAGCAAGGACAGGGTTACTCTCTCAGCAGAATAGGAGTGGATGATGAGCAACAGATGAAAACAGTTAGCTCCCTATCTATGAGAGAAATTAATTGAAAGAGACGTAATGGCCTTTAATTGCCCCTTTAAAAAAGACGATAATAAAACAAAGGAGGTTAGCTCCATGGTTTAACTCCCAAACCCGTATATTAAAGCAGAGTACACGAAAACTTGAAAGGATATGGCGTTCTACCAAAATGGAAGAATGCCACTT
This sequence comes from Xiphias gladius, assembly GCF_016859285.1. Taxonomy (NCBI): domain Eukaryota; kingdom Metazoa; phylum Chordata; class Actinopteri; order Istiophoriformes; family Xiphiidae; genus Xiphias; species Xiphias gladius. Next base: position 292,993 of record NC_053411.1, read on the forward strand.
AGCCAGGCATGATAGTCTTAAAAATATAGGAAGGCCCTCTGTAATGCCAGAGCAGCCTATTACTCATTTCTAATAGAAGAAAATAAAAAAAAACCCTCGGTTTCATTTCAGCACTGTAGCCAGGCTGACAGAGAGACATAGCTCTATTGATCCATGTATTCCTATAGCTCTCAGTAGTGATGATTTGATTAACTTCTTAAATGATAAAATTCTAACTATTAGAGAAAACATTCACCACCTCCTACCCTCAACCGGCACCGACCTATTTACAAACACAGGCACCTTAAAAAACAGCTGTGCAATCTGATATATACTTAGACAGTTTCTCTGTACTCTGTACTCTCACATAAATCAAACTTCAAGGACTGCCTTTTTTCACCTACGTAACATTGTAGAAATCAGGCGCATCCTTTCTTAAAAAGACGCTGAAAAACTACTCCATGTTTTTGTTACTTCTAGGCTGTAATTCCTTATTATCAGGCTGTCCCAAAAAATATTTAAATACTGTCCAGCTGATCCAGAATGCTGCAGCGTGAGTACTGACAGGAACTACGAAAAGAGATAACATTTCTCCTGTGTTAGCTTCTCTGCATTGGCTCTCTCTAAAATTCAGAATAGAATTTGAAATCCTCCTCCTCACCTACAAAGCCCTTAATGGTCAGGCACCATCATATCTCAAAGAGCTCATAGTACCCTATTACCCCAGTTGAATACTGCACTCCCAGAATGCAGGCTAACTTGTGGTTCCTAGAGTCTCCGAAAGTACAATAAGAGGCAGAGCCTTCAGTTATCACGCTCTTCTACTGTGGAACCATCTTCCAGTGTTGGTCTGGGAGGCAGACACCGTCTCCACATTTAAGAGTAGGCTTAAAACCTTCGTTTTTGATAAAGCTTACAGTTAGGGCTGGCTAAAGCTTGTTTTGAACCATACCCTAATTATGCTGCTATAGGCCTAGACTGCTGGGTGACTTCCCGTTATGCACTGAGCTCCTTTCTCCTCCTGTTCCTCTCCATCTGCACGCATTCATATGGCATCAATGCTCGTTCCTAACTTGACTTCTTCTCTCTCCCATAGAATTGTGCTTTCTTGTAAATACAAGAATACTTCCTGTCGCTCTCTGCAGGTATTTCTGTCCCTGGTGCAAGAGAATCTGGATCTGTGACTGCAAACCACCTACTGCTCCTATGATCCTGCTCAACACCCACTATTATTCACCCTATTGTTATAATTATTAGTTTTATTATTAGTCTCATTATTGTTACACATTTTTATGTTATACATCTACTGTCTAGATTTGTTTATCTGATATCCAACTATGTTATAAATTACTAAGTTACTGTAATTTCTTTATTTTCTTGCATTCTTTCTTTAAAGAAAAATATTCCTTCCATAAAAAACACTAAATTTAGCAGAATGGTCCAGTCTCGTGATGATGCTATGTTGGGAAAACACTTTATCAAAATGGTGGAGTTAATACTTGTTTTGTTTTTTTTAACTCTTAGGAGAAATGACTTCTGAACAAAATTAGGACCTTTTAATAATTTTCTCCACTTAATAAATTAATGGACAGGAGAATGGTCATTGTATTGCTGCTTGCACACACACGTGATACATTTTGTTGCTCTACGTTGGATAAAAATACTTCTTGAAAGCTGTTTCATGCAATAATATTTTGCTGAATTTTAAATGGATGCATGTAGGAGAGTTGGAGAACTTGAGAGGTGGCATGAAAGAAGTCCTAAACTAGGGATGGCAAAAGAAAGAAATGATCAGTCGTTCACTCTCACTCTCTATTAATTGTTTGTTGAGCTGCCAACACTGCCAAAATGCGGGTGACTGTCATTCAGTACTGTGACTGAATGCATCCTGTGACACAGACGGAGCACTGCAGATTGACTGGACATACTGCTGCCAATATGCAGACTGTGAAGACTGTGTAAGAGTCTACAGATATGCTAGTGGCTCTCTGAGGCTTGACGTAGGTACCAAGGTGCATTGAGTTAAATGCTAATATCAGCATCTTAACGTACTTACAATCACAATGCTAACATGGTAATGTATAGAAAATACTTTATGTTTACCATGTTAATTATCTTAGTTTAGCATGTAGTATGTAACCTTCACTAATTAGCTCTAAACACAAAGTACAGCTGAGGCTGATGGGAATGTCCTTAGTTCTGCAGATATCTGGTCATAAACCAAACTACTGGACTAATTAAAATTTTCACCCGATGATGCTAGATGAAAATTTACAGGATCACCAAAATCCTCTCTTGGGAACATGAATGTCTGTAGTTTACAGAAATCCCCCCAATAGGTGTCAAGTTATTTTAGACTGTACCAAAGTGGTGGGCTGACTGACCAACAGACATTGCCATTCTTAGAGCCACTCTCGGCTAGCAAGGCTAAAGAGTAAGTGTTCTAAGCAGATCGATGAGTATGATCTGCTGTACTGATGAAATTACTGCTGTGGAAATGTACATTATCCTGACTGTATTAAGACAACAGGTAAACATGGAAGAAGTTTTTAGTATTAATTAACAGCAAAGTAAAAAAAGCTAAATTTTTCTAAAATATATACCAGGATCTAATATAAACGTGCTTCTAATATACTTCACTTTGCAGTTGAGGTACTGGCCTCAGGAGGACCCCTGACTGTCAACACAGAGAAGGCTGTGTTCTCTCACCTGGCTTGGGTTTGGGCTTGACTGGGGCCTTGGCACCTGTGGGGACCTTAGGCATAACCTTGGGTGGGGCTTTGGTGGTGGTGGTAGAAGTGGTGCCACTGACTTTAGATAAATCCTCCCGATGAAGTTCTGCCGAGAACATTGACAGCATTGCATTTGTGTACAATTATATTAATATATAAATAATCATCCACAGTCTTCAGTTATGACAAGTTCACTGTAAAATGTTTTGCACGGGTAGTTAAATACAAAATGCATGACAACGTTGCAGATGAAATAGAGTCAGAAAGTCAAATCTAAACCAAGAATAAGTAGTTATCTGTTATTGTAAACAAACTGGTGAGTATCACCAAACTACAATGTTCAAAACCAGCAAGATGCTGAAAAGATGACTTGGTGCTTACCTCCTCCTTGTTCCCCTGCTGGTATTGCTGGATTCAGCGCAGGGGTTGCTGTGTTGAAAGTGAAAGATTAATCATGTATTATATTTTTTTAATCATATGAAGGGAATTCTTTTTACCTGGTGTCATTCATAATTGAATATTGGGTAATCTGCAGTACACCACCATTTAAAGTCCCACAGTAATGTTCATTTGTGAAGTCCTGAGGAGGTGTGACATACCCTCCTTTATACAGTTTTGAGAACCATACCAGTGTTTGAAAGTTTTAGTTCATTACTGGCATTACTGTCATTTATGCATTTTTTCCTATTAGATATTCATATTGTGCAAAGTGAATGGAAACCGAAGGAGATATGACAGTTTTCTTGACAAACAGATCCTGTAATTATGGGATCATTTTTGTAATTATGAGATTTTGATCTTGGAAATATGAGATAATTTTCTTGTAATTATAAAATAAATCTAGCTGGAAAGCACGTGTAAAGGGGCATTACTTTACTGACATCACTGTAAGATTTCTGGGTGATAGAAGTCCTTGAAAACCATCCATTTATCAAGTGGTGTAGCCACCACTAAAGACACTGAGGCAATTTTCTCTTTATTCTTCTTCTTCTCTTAAAAAAACTAACAAGGTGATATTTTAGGCTGTAGGCTGATTCCAGCTATGGGAATTTTGTTATGCTCAAGTGGTATTATGATTCTGAAGGGGAATTATGAAACATTACTGTACATAACTCACATATGGAACTATTCATCTTTAGTGAGATAACTCATATAAGAGAATGTATAATGACAGGAATAGTGTTTCTTGCTGGCCATGCAAGAGAGGTCAATTGGAATTATGATTAATCTTAATTATGGATTTTATTTCATGGAAGCAAGTGTTTTTAATAATTTTAATTATTGTTTGCAAAGTACAGAACTTTCAAGGTTAATTGACTGAGATGCAAGCATGAGAAAGAAAAATCAAGTTCAATTTTATGTTCACACACATTTATTACTACAACTACAGTGACAAACACTAAACACTACAACTGAAACACAACAAACACACAAAAGGAAAAGGGGACGTAGAAATACTAAGCCATGGTGAGTGAATAATACAAATTAAATGTGTGTTACTCTGAGAGGCAGCAAGTCAAATGCATGTAAAAACAGCATTATTAGTGAACTGCCAATTAAAGACTAAAAATACAAAGGCACCGGGGTTTAAGCAAGTTGAAAGAGGGTTTGTGAGTATACTTGTGTGCACCTTGGTGAGTCTTCTTCTTATCTTGAAGTTGCTTCCACAAAAAATCCTGATAAATTTGTGCTGCGCTGATGGAATGTTCAGCAGGCCAAAATATGAACCTGGAAGGCGATGAATGATGTGGTCACAGTCTTTCGATGCATTGTGTCCAAGGGAGAATAGCTTACTAATGAGAAGGCAAAGTTTTTAGGCGATCTTCTTGTCTCTCTACTTTTCATGTCTGTCAGACCACTGTAGGAAACTTTATAGGGTTTTGGTCTGACCGCCCAGAAGATGCATCCCAGCCAATCACAAGTATTGCAGAGTTCTGGGGAGCAAAGGCAGTCCCCTGCTGTCCAGGGACAGATGGCTTTACATCTGAAAGTTGTTACCCTTTTGACTGAACATGTTATTTTTGTAACAACATGATTTCTAATATTGTATTTTTAACCATAGATTTAGCATTTTGAGATTAAAACAAGCAGAATCATACTAAACATAATATTTGTGCTCATCAACAATGATGAAGTTCTATTATTAGTATACTTCTTCGTTTAAGAATAGGGAAACAAAAGGTATATCTAAAAGAGACACATTATTACATGCACACACACACACACACACACACACACACACACACACACTAGCATACACTACTTTCTCTTGAGACAAAAGCTACAAAATTTAAAACTAAACTAGATTTAAGAGTCCAAAGTTTTCAGTTCTTTTTTTCCTTTGTCTTACTGTAAACGTGCTCCTATTGTGTATGTGTGTGTGCGCGCGTGTGTGTGAGTAGTGTCTTTCTATGGTTGTGTGGACAAATTTTGGCTTAGTGAGGACATATTGGCCAGTCCTCACAACTTTAAAGGGCTGATGGGGGTTAAGACTTGCTTTTAGGGTAGAGGTCTACCCTAAAGTCTAGAGACTTGCTTTTAGGGTAGAATTAGGTTTAGGTTATGGTTAGGGTAAGGGTTGAGGTTAGGCATTTATTTGTGATGGTTGAATTTAAGGCAAACAGATGTAGAAATGTGTGTTTGTGTGTGTGTGTGTGTGTGTGTTTGTGTTTATGTGTGTGTCTGTCGTTCTTTGTGTTTAGGTGAAAATCCCACGAGGTATCTATGAGTGTGGGTGTCATAAGCACATGCTGGGGTGTTCTGGTTATTGTCTCTCGGTGGGGCATGGATACATTGGGGAGCAAATCTTGGTTCTTCTTATTGTTGGTGTTGATAATTTTAAAGCTGTAGGTTGCTTTTATACTTGTTTGCTTGGTGATCTACTTTAGTTCTTTGGTCTGTCATTTACAGTAAATGCCAAAAATCAGAGTTCACAGTAAGATTATGAGTTAATGCAAGCTAGTCTGTCTGGGTGACTAGTTCCTATAGTTGAGTTATGATGGACAGGTAATGTTTATCCAAGATGTTCTTCCAGCCCACGATTGGATGCGATCCGGACATTCCAGGCTGCTGCCTCCAAATTGGCTTGAAGGTGTCAAAGGTGTAAGGATCTCAGTGTCCTGGCTAAGTGGCCATGCAGGAGATGAGGGGCAGTTTGGGGATGTCAGTTATTTGTTGTTGGCCAGCATTTCTGGGGGTTTTGAGGTAAGCGCTGGCTCTGTTGGACTGTCAGCTCTTTGGAACTTCAGAGGGCCTTCTCTTCCACATCATCAGACTGCAACAGAGAGGGTAGTGAGCTTGCTTGAAAATGCTGTCATAAATTGACTTTCTATCCTTTTTAAGCCACATTTTTATGATACATCTTATTAGACTTTGGGTGTCTTTAACTGCATCTTCTAATGGACAAAGGATTTTAGTCAGTAGATGTCTGGATTTTAAGTTTTTAGAGAAATGAAAGTACAACCGTAGAGCTGTGTCTGACTGTGAGTCTGTGAGCTCAATAGACAGCTAATCATTCACCATTTCACTGAAAAACTACATATTTAATCACCCCAGCATACCGCCATGTGGGAGCTGTCTCCGTCTCAGCCAGAAAATTGCTGAACTGGAGCAAACATTATCCATCCTTTATTGGATTAAGGAAAGCAAACAGCTCATTGGTTCCTTGGTTAACTGGAAGAGAACTTGATTCTACACTGCCATGCCAAAGCCCTGGAAGACTGTCCATAGGAGCAAACATGGTAAAAAAAAAGAGTCCGTGCTGCTTCTAGCCATTCCAGGACATTAAGCTGCCAACAGATTTAAAGCAAGGATGAACAGGAGTTTCCTCCGCTAAGGGGATGCCCCTGGTCTCCATTATCTGTCGACACTGCAGGGCCATCAGTTGGACTGGCTCCACAAAGGAAGCCTGCCTTCCCCCCGCAGTTATTCCAGCTCCGCAAAGGAACCCCAGGATGATGGTTAATTCACCACATCCTATGCCACATCACACTCCTCCATCCTAACCCCTGCCGTCCTTTGGCAGAGCAGCCAGTTCCAACACAACTCCGTCGCCATCCCACTTCACAACTGTGGTCATAGGTAACGCCAGAGTCCAAAATATTTGGATGAAGTGAATGAAATGTACTGTTTTCTGGTGCAATGGTCCAAGAAATAGCTAGTAGAATCCCAGAGATTATTATATTGAACCGTCCAAAGTTGAAATGCATTGTGGTCCATGTTGGAGTGACTTCATCCACCTTTTGAAGGTCCTGGAGTCTCAAAAGTGCCACGCTTTTGTCTCTGGTCCAATCCCCACCCTTGGCTGTGGGGTGGGTCACTTCAGTCACCTGCCTGTCATCAGCTTGTAGCGACTATGATATGGTTTTCATTGACAATTTGAACTTGTTTTGGCTTGTTCTGGCTTTTTAAATACTAACGGCAAACTCATCTTATTGTTTACAGCATGCTAATGTTCCACAGCTCCCCAATCATTCAGCCTTTAGCCAAAATGCAGCCCCCCACTTCCGGTCAAGCCCCTCACTCTCTTCAGGTGACTGGTCCAGCAGTGTTTCATGTCCTCTGGGTCCAAGCCCCTGTAAGATAATTTCCGCTAATTTACTTAGTGCGTATAACTGGCACGGACCCACTATTATACCCCCCTCCTTCTATTTCCCCCCAAAGGAAACTTGGTTTATGTTTGAGCTCTGCAGCTGTTTATCTTCAGAATGATGATGTTTCTGATTATCCTTCACTGGTGTCAACTATTCCGGCACATCGTACTGCAAGGTTGTCCAAAAAATGTACTGGTAGACACAGGATGGTCCCATCTGACCTTATTACTATTAACAATGAGTCTGCTACTCGTTTTAGTAAATCTTGTTGTCATTTATACTGCAGACAGAAAAAATTTACACCTAATGCTATTGCCGATTTTTTAGTTAGATTTTTTAGTTATTCTCATTCACTACACTCTACTGTCTTGTTTGGGTTGTTACATCGCCCTCTTAAAAATCAAAGGATGACTTTTTGTCAGAATTTGCTCAATTACTCTCCATCACTACCACTAACTATGAGAAAGTTTTATTATTAGGAGACTTAAATATCCACATTTACAACCAGCATGACAAACTTGCATTTGAGTTCCTAGATCATACTACTACTATATTTTTGTCTGTACCCATCCCTTCACAGACCATTAAGCATTTCTGTAAAGCCTATCAAGCTTCTTTATTGTTCTGTGGAGGAGTTGGCTACTCGTTTGCAACGATTTACCACACTGTGAGGCATATCAGATTTTTAATTAATTTTAATCCGGTATCCCAGACAGGTTTACTGAGGATGACACTTGTCCCGAAGCCACTCTAGCATCTTCTTAGCGTTATGCTTTGGATAATTGTTGTACTGAAAGCTGAACCATCCCCCCAGGCTCAGGTCACATAGACTCTGGAGCAGGATTTCTTCAAGACCCTGTCTGTATTTGGTTGCATTCATCCTCTCAATTCTGACCAGATCCTGCTGCGGAGGAGGACCCCCATAGCATGATGGTGTTCGCCAGAAATAGATTTTTGATTTCTGCCCAAAGGGTTTTTTTTCTCATCCGCACAGAGAATCTTTTTCTTCATGCATCCAGAGTCCCTTAATTGCCATTTGGCAAACTGCAATTGGGTCATATGCCTTTACTTAGTTGCTTTCATCTAGCCATTCTACTATAAAGGCCTAATCGATGGAGGGCTGCTGAGATGGTCATCGTTACAGCTGGTTCTCCTATCTCTGCAGAAGACTAATTAAGCGCTGTTAGAGTGACTGTTGTGTTCATGGTCACCTCCTTGACTAAGGCCCTTCTTGCCTGCTTACTCAGTTTCTCACGTTACTCAGTTTCTAAGAAGAGTCCTGATGGCCCCAGACATCTTTCATTTAACAATTATTGAGGAGACTGTGTTCCTGGGAACACTCAAAGCTTTAAAGATGGTTTTATACGCTTGGCTTGATCTATTCCTCACCTCAATTACTACAGAGAGTACCTTGCCCTTCATGGCTTGATTTTTGTCCGGATATGCAGTATGCATTGTGGGTCTTTATATACACAGGTGTGTGCCTTTCTAAACTATTTCCAATCAACTAAATTGCCACAGGTGGACTCCAATCAAGTTCTAGGCACATCTCAAGGATAATTAAAGCAAACAGGATGCACCTGCATCAAAAGGGTCTGAATACTTTTGTAAATGAGACATTACAGTTTTTTGATTTTTAATCATTAATTTTTTTTATAATTTGATTATTAAAATTTTACAAAATTGCAAAAGAGAACTGCAAAAAATTACATGATTTTTCTTTGTCATTATGGGTTATTGAGTGTAAAGTTATTTGCAAAAATTGCAGTTTTATCCATGTAAAGTTCAATATACAACACAATAATCTGTTTAAAAGGGAAAGGGCCTGAATACTTTCTGAAACCACAGTTAGTGCAGCCTTCCCTCCCAGTTAACTCCCAAAACAAATAAGATTAACACATTTGGTGAAAGATTTCAGAGTGTGCCTTCTTCTGTATGTCTCATGCATGGGAGCAGATGCATTGCAGCAACTTATGGACATACTACTTAAAGTACAATAATTAAGTTGAATTATGTTTGTGAAACAATAACAATTATTTTGTCTATTTACATTTCTATATTATCACTCTAACCTATCTTAAATTTGTTCCACAAGTTAATGAAAGAGTCTGAGAGAGCCCTTGAGAGGAAAGTGATGATAGGTGCAATCGCTGGTGACTGGCCTACCTAACTGACTCAAAGAGGGAAACCACTGAGGTTGAGAGAAACCACAGTCTTGGAGGGAATCAATATCCCAAGGTGTTGTGTTTTGTTTTTGGGCATTATACACTCATTAAAAACTAGGAAAACCTCTATACGTGCTTGTTCATGCAATTATCCAAGCAGCTAATCATGTGGCAGCAGTGCAATGCATAAAATCATGCAGATGCAGGTCAGGAGCTTCAGTTAATGTTCACATAAAACATCATTATGGGGAAAACTGTGATCTCAGTGACTTTGACTGTGGCAGACCAGCTGGTTTGAGTATTTCTGAAACTGCTGATTTCCAGGGATTTTTAGACACAACAGTCTCCAGAGTTTAGCAAGAATGGTACGAAAAACAAAAAAACCAAGTGAGTTGCAGTTCTGCATACGGAAACGCCAACCAGTCTGGCCATTCTCAAAAGAGAACCAGTCTGGCCATTCTCTGGTTCGAGCTGAAAGAAAGGCTACAGTAACTCAAATAACCACTATTTTCAACTGTGGTGAGCAGAAAAGCATCTCACAATGCAAAACAGATTGAACATTCAGGCAAATGTGTTACAAAAACAGATGTGCACTTCAGATTCCACTGCTGTCGGCCAAGAACAGAAATCTGATGGCTGCAATGGGCATGGGCAATGGGCATGGGCTGGACAGTTGAAGACTGCAAAAACGTACCGTGGTGTGATGAATCTTGATTTCTGCTGAGGTATGCAGATGATAGGGTCAGAATTTGGCATCGACAGCATGAATACATGGTCCAACTTTCCTTGTGTCAACATTCCAGGCTGATGGTGGTGGTGTAATGGTGTGGGGAATGTTTTCTGGCACACTTCGGGCTCATTAATACCAATCAATCATTGTTTGGATGGCACAGCCTATCTGAGTATTGTTGCTGACCATGTGCTTTCCTTTACTGCCACAAAGCATGATAATGCACCGACAAAGCAAAAGTCATCTCAAACTGGTTTTCATGAACAATGCGTTACACAACGCAATTACAATGCGTTGTGTACTTCAGTGATCTCCCTAGTCACCAGACCTGAATCCAGGATGTGGTATAACAGCTGAATGTGCAGCTGACAAATCTGCAGAAATTATGTGATGCAAAGAATCTATCGTGGACCAGAATCTCAAAGGAGTGTTCTCAGCATTTTGTTGAAACCATACCATGAGGAATAGAGTTTGTTTTGAGAGCAAAGATAAGCCACACCCAGGATTAGTATAGTGTTTCTAATAAAAGTACTCCGTGAACGTATATGATCTGAATTCAAGCTATCCCAACAAACCAAAATGTACTTGATGTACTTTTAAAATATTTTAAAGGCTTTAGCTAATAAAATGCTGAGTCTCAAGTACAGTATTTTATGAAGATGCAGCCCCATCAGAGTTTTTAAGATATGGAGATTCAAAGTGTAAAATATTAAATAATTAAATAAAACAGTAGAGAAAAAGTTGTAGGTTTTTGTGAAGATCCAGGACAGCTGTATTGCTGTATTTGTATTGCCTGTATTTCATGATGTTCATAAGCTTGTGGAATGCTTGCAGTGAGGTTAACTGTCTAACATTTTGTTTCATTTACAAGGGTCAACTTAATGAAATTGCTGAGAGAAAATTCAAACAGTGGAATTCCAAATGCAAATAAAACAACAGAGGAAGGAGTTGTCCAGGGGGTAAGGCATTGAGCAGCAGTGGGGATACTAATGAGCCCCCGGCTGATTGCTCCCGTGAGTTGTCCCCGGAGAACAACAGGGTCGCTTCCATGTGACTGCAAGTTGCTGGGAGGAAGCCTCTGACTGATGTTTGTGCTTATGCACCAGAGTCTCGGACTATTCGGCCTTCAGGGAGTCTCTGGGTGGGGTCCTGGAAGAAGCACCACCTGGGGACTCTATAGTTCTCCTGGGGGACTTCAATGCCCAGGTGGGCAATAATGGAAAAACCTGGAAGGGGGTAATTTGGGGGAACGGCAAATTACTGATCTGAACCCATGTGGTGTTTTGTTATTGGAGTTCCGTGCTCATCATGGATTGGCCATAAAAAACATCATGTTTGAGCGGAGGGTGGATCGATGACCGAATTTGTGGTTGTATCATGAAATATGAGGCCATATGTCTTTGACACTCGGGTAAGAAATGAGCAGAGCTGTCAAATGATTCCCACCTGGTGGCGAATTGGATCAGATGGTGGGGGAGGCTACTGGACACACCTGGTAAACCCAAACGTGTAGTGAGGGTGGCATGGGAACGCCTGGCTGAGGACCCTGTCAGTGAGGCTGGTTGCACGAGAAGTTCACACCTCCTGAAGAACTTCTCGTGCATCTTTGAGGAGGTCGGGGACATGGAATCTGAGTAGGCCAAGTTCAGAGCCTCCTTTGTGGAGGCGGCTGTTCAGAGTTGTGATCAGAAGATCATACGTGCCTGTTGTGGCAGCAACCCAAGAACCCACTGGTGGACACCAGTGGTTAGGGAGGCAAACCATCAGACAACTCAGGAAGGGAAAGCAGGGCTTGGCCCATGCTATGCTCATCAAGGGAGGAGAACTCTGTCTGGGGATATTGTCTCGCAGTGGAAGGAACACTTTGAGGAACTCCTGAACCTGGTCAAAATGTCCTCTGAGGAGGATACAGAGTTCAAAGACTCGGGGGAAGACTCACCTATATCTCTGGCAGAGGTCACAGAGGTAGTCAAAACGCAAACAGCAGGTTGAGAGTCACCCTGAGATGCTGAAGTCTTTAGACATCCCTGGGTCGTCGTAGTTGACACATCTCTTCAATGCCTCTTCAATGAAGGGACATGGTTTGTGGACTGGCAGACTGGGATAGTGATTTCCATATTTAAAAAGGGTGACCAGAGGCTGTGCTCCAATACACGGGGTATCACACTGCTCAACCTCCCCAGGAAGCTTATATCAGGGTGCTGAAAAGAAGGCTCAGACGGACCGTTGAACCGGGGCCTTTAGAACACACCATCTAGTCCTTACATGACCATAGAGTGTGTTCATATTCGTGGCAAGAAGTCAAACACGTTTCCAGTTGCTGTTAGCCTCCACCACGGTTTTCCCTCATCACCCATCCTATTTGTGATTTTCATTGATAGGATCTCAAGACACTGTGGGGACCGTCTGTGTCCGGTTTAGGGACTTCTTTTTGGAGACAACTTGGTTCTGCTGACTTCACCAGACCGGGACCTCCAGTATGCACTGGGACGGGTTGCAGCTGATTATGAAGCGGCTGGGATGAGAGTCATCACCTCTGAGCCCAAGGCCATGATTTTTTGCCAGAAAAGGGTGGATTGTTCCTTTTGGGTTGGGAGAAAGTTGCTGCCTCAAGTGGCGGAGATTAAGTATCTTGGGGTCTTGTTCACATGAAAGGGTAAAGTGAGGCGTGAGATGGAGAGGCGGATTGGTAAAGCATAAGCAGTAATGCAAATTATCAGACCAGACCTGTGGTGAAGAGGGAGCTGAGCCGGAAGGCAAAGCTTTTGATTTACCAATCAATCTAAAATTTCAACCCTCACCTATGGTCATGAGTTCTGGGCAGTGACCAAAAGAATGAGATTGCGAAAGTAAGGTGGCTTGGCTCACCCTCACAGATATGGTAAGGGGCTCGGAAATCCGGAGGGAGCCAGGAGTAGAGCCACTGCTCCCCCACATTGAAAGGAGCCAGTTGAGGTTGTTCAGGCATCTTATTTAAGATGCCTCCTGAGCCTGTTCTGTTTGAGGTTTTCCAGGCACATCCAACTGGTAGGAGGCCCCGCGGTAGACCCAGTACATGGCGGAGAGACTACATATCTCATCTGGCTGGAAAATTGGAAAGCATTGCCAGGGAGAGGGACATCTGGACTACCTTGTTTAACCTGCTGCCAATTAGACCCTACTCCGGATAAGCCATAGAAAATGGACAGATGGATGGATGGATGGATGAACAACAGAGGAAAAACTAATGTATCAACTTGATCTTTCACAGGTTGTCAATTAAAAATTTTTGTATCTTTTCCAATTAATATATAAGTAAATATAGAGTTTTATTAATTTTAAATTAATTCCTCTTAAAATTTCTAGTTTTAATTTTCAATCACTTCATAACATATAAACATGAATTCCTCTGAATTTAAGTCTTTTGACTTGTAAAGATGAGTGGAATGAATGTACAGCTGAGAGTTCACTCAACTCATTACATTAACTTTCTAAAGACAAATCATCAGCATATTAGCAGACTTTCCAGCATGCATTGTTCGAGAGTTAAAACTCTCCAGAAACTCCTCTGTTTTATTTGAATAAAACATTCATGATGGAAACTTGCTGTGTGTCTGTATTTCTGCCAGTTTCTTCTAAAACTAGTGAAAAAAATGCAAACCATGATGGAGGCTACAATTGAATTCAGTCCTTAATACACTGCTTATGTAACAGTCACCTGGAGCAGCCATGCATCTTTGTACAAACAACGTCGAAGTGTGTCTCCAGTGTGTCTCCAGTGTGTCCAACAGCTGCAGCTGTATGTTCTTCATGTAAAATCAAGAAAATGAATCTTCAAACTGAGTAAATGTAAAAGGAAAGCAAATCTGTCTGAAACATTTGTCAGCATGACAGACCAGTCGTTAATTTTACTTAATATCTTAAGTTTACTCAACTTGTTTTCTCAAGTTCAATTAACTTACCTCAGTTGGTTCTAAATTTTGAATTCTTCTAAAGCAACTCTTAACTAATTAATGATACAACTTAAATTCTGTTAACTCATATTTTTAAGGCAGCAGGGGAACTTACGTTTTTAAGTTGAACCACCTTGAAATTATTTTAAGTTAAGTAATACCAACCAAGCACATAGCACATAACTTTATTTGAGAAATCGATTAAGAAAAGAGTTGAAACCATTTAAATTAGTAATTAACTTAAAATCTTGTGCTACTAATTATTAAGTACATTACAATCAATAATACTTTTGAATGCAGAGGAAAAGGCCATTCACCTTACTTAATGTATTTAGTTGTTTCAACATAATTTCACCAGAAGTTGCCATAACTCAAAAAGTTTAACACAAACTATTGTGTTAATTTTCGTTGAGCCAAGACATATGTTTTTACAGCGTGAATAAATAATATATGAAAAATACAAATGATCAAAATATTATATATATATATATATATATATATATAATTTATTTATTTTTTGTATCTTGTTAAAATTTTTCTGAGGGGGACAGTGGTGGGATGCAATGGAGGGATGACTGATGATGCATTGAGCTCTCTCGATCACCGTACACAACAGCAGAAATTATCTCTTTGAATTTAGAGAGGGGCTGTGTGTAATTTTACACATGGATGGCCCAGCAGCATGACTTCATTAATTATTTAAATCTCAGACACGGCGAAAGGAATTATCAGGCTCTAGAAGTAAATAATGTTCTGTGTCTTTTCTAAACTTTGAACTGGAAAGCTTTTGCTGAAAGAATCCAAGTTTATCAGAGAAGTCATATGGGGTAATGCAGCTGTCCTTAGAATAAGTCCTGAGACCCATTTTAGACTCAGAGATAAAATATTTTTCTGTCACCTGAAAGGGATTATTAATATGAATTTTTAAGTTTTGCCGTTTGCAGTCATGTTTTGGCTTTTACTCACAGAAGCATATCCATATAATAGTAATGCCAAAAAATGATCCGTCCTAAAAAGATGTTAGTGAGAATATTTTTAAAACAAGTTCACAAATGTGAAGTCATTTTTTAATCTTAGCATAATGCAACAGAATGCTGCAGGGGTCAAAATAGCAAACCTTTAACCACCCCAGACCGAAAACGCTCAACCTGAACCGATCTGTTAGCCTACTTGCAAGTGGTTATAAATGATAAAAATAAATAATTAAAAAGGCACCAACAGTGCATGCGGAGGAAGAAGCACCCTTCATAATTTCAGTAGATTATGTTAACTGGTTCTTCCGTCTGCTCAGAACCAATTTCATGGCATAGGCACACCCTCACACCGGTTTCATTTGATGAAACAATGGGATTTAATATTAACCCACCTTGTGCATTTTTCTAAATAGTAATTAGCAAATCTCCAAACCCTGTTTTGTCTTTGTTTAAAGATATGAGGATATTTTGTAAAGACACTCGTTGATGTTTACTGTACTTTAAAGACATAAATTAGTGTTTTCAAATATACAAAGGAGGAGAAGAACTGCAGAGTTTTAATTAATTTGCCTGTAGCCTAACTGTTTGCACTCTCCCTCCCTTGTTGCTTTTAAAGGGGAGGGGCTCATGTGATTGGTCATCACTTAGGTTTGCCTGAATCAACCTGCTTATTCTGCATTTCTCCTACTAATAATGTATTAAGTCTGCCTTCCACATTGCGCTTAGCAGTGCCTTGTTACACCTGGTTTGCACCAGAGCCTGTGATCCCCAAAATTGCAAAAAAAAAAAAAAAAAAACTTCTCCTCCTGAAATGGTGTCTGCACACTATTTCAAATTTATGTAAAAGTCAGGACCTGTAACATTTCTGTCACACTTTCAATTAAACACAAGTCTGAAATGAATGCTGTCAGATTAACATAAAGACTGTAGCAGCAGCAAGGTAAAACGTGCAGAGAGAGAGGGCAAACTAGAAACTAACATATTCTCTGTAGGGTGTTTGTAAGTGCAGGAGCTTTTCAATTTTGGTTATCAGAAATAATAATTACATTAGTATTAGGATTTAATTTATATTAAATCCACCTCGAAGTACCTACCTTAAAAAAATAAAGGATAGCCAATTCACTGATTCAGTCTCAAAATATACTAACTATGAATTTGGAACTCTGATTAATAATTAACTTAATAACTACAACCAAAATTACCCTATCAATAGACAAAGTTGAAGGATTTGGAGTTCAGCAGAGTAGACGTTGGCAACATTCACTCTTGTGCAACATTAAATAGACCAGCAGGTATATTCAAAAGCATTTATTTAAAAGATAACAAAAGTAAAAAACACACAATATTTAATCTAACAAATGTGTGTGTGTGTGTGTGTGTGTGTGTGTGTGTGTGTGTGTGTGTGTGTGTGTGTGTGTGTGTGTGTGTGTGTGTGTGTGTGTGTGTAAACAGACAAAAACAAAATTGTGCTTGCCTGAGACTACATGGCTTAAACGAAGAAAAATCCAAGATGGCCAGGTGTGTTTCTAAACAAAGTTAGACAGTCACGTGCATTGACGGGCTATGCTATGCTAGGCCCGCTTAACGTTACCAGTCCAGGGAAGGACAGAGGTGACCACAGGGGGAGTGGGGTTTTGTTGACATGGTGACATCATGGCCAATAGGCCACACAGTGACCAATGGTAGCTGGCTGTTGCATGAGCAGAGTTCATGTATAGGGGGCCTCAGGAGGCCTTAGGAATTCTGGAAAGTTCAGTTCACTTTAAATCCCACAATGAACAAATTCATCTGTGGAGACGCAGGAGGCCCTACAGTCCTCTCTCTGGTCTCAGGATTTCACTAACCATGTTATGCTGAGAGCATAAATATACATGTATAGTCCATAGTTGAAAGACTTCATTTGTCAGTTCATTAACCAACAGGGCATTTGTTTTTATCTATTTTGGCTAAGCAACAGTCATCCAGTTACAAAAACTATATTTAGATAATGATGGTATAGTATAAAATAAATAATTCCTTTTTCTCGATGCAGAGAGTGTGGCACCTAGAATGATCAGGCCATTTCTGGAGTGTTCTGCAATAGTGATCTTACAAACAAAATACTACCTTGATGCAGGTGGTGGACATGGCAGTTACGCCATGTTCATGATTCCATGAAGCATTTTTTCACTCCTCTTTGGGCTGTTGTGAGGGTGATATTTTGAGGCAGTAGATCTATGTGACACTTCGGTGTTTGAGCTGGCAGGCTCAGTTGTTTTCCCACTTGCTTTGGAAGTGACAGCAGTTTCCCAAGCCGTTTGTGTCATCTTCCTTATCTCGTGGATTCTCGTGCACTGAGGGTTTACCTTGACATGTCATAAGTACACCATGAGTGCATACACACACATGAAAGGTCCACAAGAACAAGGACTTGAGTTTGGAGCTTTCTTCTAAGCCTGGTGCATTCTTGCCCTGAAAGTACACATGCTGCAAATGTTTGTAGTAATCTCTGATGATCATGGTGAGAATGTTTAATTTGGAGGGCTGCAAACATTGATATGGTCTCATCAGCAGTGGAAGGGAAGACACTGGGAGGCAGTGATTATATAAACCCAGCTTTAGAGCTGGTCTTCTACACAAGTTTAACTTTGGATTGCATAGGGCAAGTCTATTAGGTTGTTGTCTAGTACCCTGAAGTAATTGTCGATGTAGTGCTCACACTTGTCTGGTGCAAAATGATGTCTTTAGCTAAAAGCACTTCAAGGCAGGGGCACTGTGAGGTCCTTTCCGATGAAGGCGAGACTAAGTTAGCATTACTATGGGCATCTGCATCATGTGCTACAGTTCTCTCTGGTTGAGAGGCAGGGGCTGAACAGCTGTCATCACTCTCATGGTAGGGTGGAGGGGAGGCTGAACAGTCCTGCAACGTTCAAGTCCCCCCTTCGGAGGGATGAACACAGATGAATGTGTCATGCATCAGTGGCTGAGGAGAACATGGGGCCGAATTTCTACTAGACGATTAACTACATATCTCCTCAATGTCTTTTTCAGAGAGCGGGTGACGTCAGGTAGATGATACCTCTGTCTCTCAGTGGAGGTTGAGGTAGCGGCTTCTTTCCCAAGGACTTAGGGTCTGTTGGGAATTGCTCCAATCTTCTGAGTGGAGAGGGAGTTAACCTTTCATTGAAGGAGTAGTGTGAATCGGATTAAAGGGAATCATATTCCCTGAACGACTAAGGTGGGGCAAGATGTTAGATGTTATTAGTTGCCTTAATTTTGTGGAGGAGACATGCATTTTGCTCTCTAAGGGATTTTGTCAACTTTTCTAGGGCTGCTTTGCTCTGAAAGGCAAGGCTGGTTTGCGTGTGGAAGTTTAAAAGCAAACATCTTAACAATGGCCCTTTGGATGGGGTTGGCGCATCATACATGTTATTGAGCAGAAAGTCTATCTCTTTCCTCCACACACTGAAATTCAACCTCCTGAAGAATTCAGGGTAGCCAGGTGTTGAGCTCCATGCTAGGGAAGAAATAAACTGCTCTACACAGGGGTCCTCCACTGTTGTCTCTGGAATGGAGGGTGAGATTAAGCAGGTTGTCTAATACAACAAAGCAATGTGGTTGGCTATATTGTTGTGTTGGCAGACGCCTTGTGGTGTAGCCTGTAAAAAATATTGTGGTGCAACTAGAAAAAAAATAAGACCCTTGTACAACCACAGTAATAATCTGACTGGCAGTTTCTAATTATACAGTAAAGAACAAAAGTGAGGACACCTTTGTGCAATAACGCAAAAATATTAAATGATTCAAAACTGTACCATCTTCCAATAATTGTGTAATTTTTAAGTTGAAGTGTAGGGCATTTGATTTTATGTATAATTAAAATGCAACAAAAGTGAATACCCCTGTGATATCCAATTTAACCAAGTTGCATGAACAACATTATAAAAGAACCTGTGAACACCACAGCTTCCTCAAATTGGGTTGTATCTGGGTTGTATCTAATATAACATAACTTCACTTGGTCAGGAACTACCTGAACAAGTAAGAAACCAGAACTTGAAGAGAAGGTTGATACTGGCAACACATTCTTTGGTCAGATGAAACCAAAATAAATTAGTGTGGAACAGATGGGGTCCAGCATGTTTGGTGTGGACCTGGAGGGACTACCACAGTGACTGCACAGTGCCAACCATGAAACATGGAGGTGGGAGTGTGCTGATGGCGCTGCATGAGTTCAAAAGGTGTAGGGCTGATGAGGGCACTATGAATGCAAGTTTATATACCTAAGTATTGAATGACTAGAGGAGAGAGACCTATTTTCCGGCATGACAATGATCCCAAACACACAGCAAAAATCACACAAGTTTTGAAAAAAGAAAAAAGTCAAAATTATGACCACTCTAACAGTGTCCCCTGACTTGAAACCAATAGAACACCTTTGGAGTATTTTAAAGCAGAAGGAAGAGCAACTAGAATTACCGCCTCACAGCTGTATGCCTCTACCAACCGGTAAAGTTGCAGTTTACATCCGTGTCTGTCCAGATTCATATATATAGTGAGGACTTTGAAGGAATTTAATAAAGGCATTAAGTGTATTTTATCATAATTAGCATATGAATTCTTGAGTTATGGCCAAAAACGTGTTTTGTGAGGTCAAAGTGACCTTGACCTTTGACCAACGAATTCTGATTAGTTCATCCTTGAGTCCAAGTGGATATTTGTACCAGACGTAATGAAGGCGTTCCTGATGTATCACATTCACAAGGATGAGACGGAAAAGAGGTCACAGTGACCTTGACCATTGAGCACCAAAATCTAATCAGTTCATCCTTGAGTCCAAGTGAACATTTGTGCCAAATTTGAGGAAATTCCCTCGAGGTGTTCCTAAGATACTGCATTCACAAGAATAGGAAGGATGGAAGGATGGACAGACAACCCGAAAACATGATGCCTCCGTCCACAGCTATCGCCGGCGCAGAGGCATAACAAAAATCCTGCAGCTAAGAGCAGCTGAAAAGGATCATCTGAGGCATGGCAGAGCATCTCTCAAGAGATTTGTGCAAGACTGGTATCTTCCTTGCCCAGAAGGATTGATTCTGTCATCACAAATAAAGGTGGACATACATAATATTTTTTAAAAATCAAAGAACGGAATCTTACTAATGAAGGGTGTACTGACTTTTTATACAGTTGGTTCTTTAATATGGACATCTCTGTTTTTCAAATTAATTAGCTTCATTCTTCTCTGGCTTTGGCTAAAAACAAATACAAAAGTATTAAATGGTCAAGATTTGTAATTACTTAACATTTTAGTGATATTGTGTTTGCAATGTTCATTCATGTCAGTTATGTGGATAAATAAATTAATATCTAGCAAAAACCCTTTACATACAGAATGTGAGCTTGTAGGAATTAAATAAGAGTCCCAGCTTCTGGGACATTCTGTCATTCAGTGCTTGAGCACTACTGGGTATTGTAAACAGGCAGCAATAAATTGATGTGAAAATTACTTAGTAGGGTTACAATGAGAAGCAGGGGCCAGCATCTCTCTCTCTCACTCTCTCAGAGGGAGCTCAGACATGTGCCATGTTCAAAGTGTTCAAAGTTACGGGGCTGACCCAAGATTACCGTCATGACTTTTAGGTAAAAGTGACTCAGGTTGTTTTTTCAAACACAAAGAGGACCCTAACATTTAAACAGGTGAGTGGGGTT
Source organism: Xiphias gladius (assembly GCF_016859285.1). Taxonomy (NCBI): domain Eukaryota; kingdom Metazoa; phylum Chordata; class Actinopteri; order Istiophoriformes; family Xiphiidae; genus Xiphias; species Xiphias gladius. Next base: position 313,788 of record NC_053411.1, read on the forward strand.
CCATTGTACTTACATGGTTTACCATCATCGTCACCACCCAGAGCATCAGCAAGGTTAAGGGGATCCTGATTCAGGACTACAGTCCAGAGAGGACAGAGTGACAGACAGAGGAGAGGAACAGAGGAAGCAGACATGTTACGCTCAATCTGACACATAAACCCTAAAAGAATTTAACACGTGCTGGATGAATGTCTTTAAGATGAAAGTATTCCCTTTATTTAAAGTTTTGTATAATTTGTAGAGGTATGACCATTTTAGAGACCAGCCCTGCAGGTGTTACTCCTAGCCCCGGCACCAAACTGAGCAGCAGTGAATAAATCCTCTTTGTTTGTTGTCTGAGCTGCAGTTCTAGAGATCCTTTACAAGAAAAACCACAAAAGCAGAGACAAACTGAGTGTGTGTGTGTGTGTGTGTGTGTGTGTGTGTGTGTGTGTGTGTGTGTGTGTGTGTGTGTGTGTGCATATGGTCAAGTGGAGTGTGACTATATCCACGTTTCAACATCCAGCTGCAGTGAAGGAAGGAACTTTAACATTCAGAGTGTTTTAACTGCATTTTTATCCATTTCTAACCTTATATTTGAGGGATGTAACTAACAGAAATGAAACTTTAGTGTTGTAACTGTAGTTTAAAATTAACTGATAAATACACGATAGCTCTGAAATTTTATCTTGATTGGATAAAGACACAAATGATTTCATAAAAAAGTTTGACTTTATAAATATATTTTGTTGTGTTGTTCACCATATTCCATACCATACCATTTCCTGCATCATGGAAATGTGCACTTTATTTTTTATTCAGAGCCCCTTTAGTTGCCAAACATGGCTACCAGTCTTTCTGACATCTACATAAAATAATTAGAAAATTTTAAAAACGTTTCATTTTAAGTCATGTAGTGTTTATGAAACAAGAAAATACAGAGCATACCAAACAAAAACATCAGAAAATAAGTAAATTGACATTGTTAATTAAAAGGAAAACAATAAAACTTACACAATGAACACAAAAACAAACTGCTCATGAAAAACAAGAAAAGATTTTTTTTTAATTAAATTTAATACAAAATGTATTTCTGCTTCAACATAGGTATTGGCAAATGTGTCAATCACAGGCCGCACTTTCAACAAGGGTTTGAAAGTAACACCTTCCAACCAGCTAAATGCAATCAAAAGTCAATCGTGGCAGATAATGTTCTCACTTAATGTGACAACTTTGCAGATGCAAAATTAAAAAATATAAATAAAAATATCTAAATAATACTGTGCTGTGTTTACAGTAAAAGCACTATTATGAAACAGATCTGTAGAACTGGTGACCTCCACCACCCTATTTGCAATCAAGGTCAATTATTAATGTTAAGTTATTAATGAACGTATAGACTGCACTTATATGGACTACACTTATATAGTGCTTTTCTAGTCTTATCGATCACTTAAAGCGCTTTACAATACTGCCACATGAAGTCATTCACACAGACTTTCATACAGCACTCTTTCTATACATACTGCGCTTTCTACACACACACACACACACACACACACACACACACTGATGATACATCGGGGTAATTTGGGGTTCAGTATCTTGCCCAAGGACACTTCGACATGCAGACTGGAGGAGCCGGGGATGGAACCTTCCGGTTAGTGGACGACCCGCTCTACCTCCTTAGCCACATGTATCTGGCAAATCATAAAAATCAGTTCATTAACAACAAACTACATTTGTTTTCCACCAAAATATCCCATCTTGCAGTACAATATCCACTCATGGTGATTATAGAATTATTATTCTTTTTATGGTTATGATTAGGCACTGGCAGCACTTACTTAAGGTTAGGGAAAGATCATGTTCTGGTTTAATTCAGAAAAAGTCTGCACAAGACATGATGTTTTTATTAACAATTAAATGAAACTACAATCTTTCCCTATCCTTAACCAAAAGGCTTTTGTTACCTAACCACAAGACAGGAGTCCAGGTGCAATGCTCAGGCTCTGGAGTCAAAGTCCTGAGCTTTTTAAGCCCACCATCTACATGACCACCTCCCTGCTCTCCATTTATTAAAAAAATAAATAAAAAAATGCCTCTGAACATACTCCAATTTTATTAAAGGAGAAAGGGGAGGCCACATGTGTACTACATAGTCATAGCAGAAACCCAGTGTAGGCTATAATTATATTAAGTCAATAATTTAACATGTGAAGTGCAGTATTTTTCCAGTGCGCTCTGTCTCTCTCTCTCCCGGTCCTGCTCTGAGAACTCTGATTACAACTCTTCACACTTCAGACCACTCATCAACGATGGATGATTATCATTACTACTGGCCATTATCAAAGGCAAACTCAATGTAGAAAGATAGGTCTGGCAGTAGCAGCGCCGCAGCAGACACACCGGTAGTTTGGACACACGCATGCAAGCAACATCAGTTCAGCGAGGTAGCTATCATGCACACGCAAGATAGGCAGTGTGGCCCAGGCAAAGGTCTTGAGGTAATTATTACCTTAGCTAAACCCAGTAACCAATATTCCTATGGCACTTTAATGTTGCGGTGCCACACCCAGGGGGCAACCAAAGTTCGCTCTAATATTTGGTAGTTTTGTTTTCGCCTTAACTGTTACTGAAATCATAATACGGAACATGAAGCTGGAGGCATCATCAAATTGTCAAGTGTTAAGGTAAATTCGGCATTGTGTATAATCCACCTTAATCCATCTTAATCAGGTTTCTAAGAAAATCCATGATGATCATTATGATTTCTGCCATACTTTTTACCAAAATTACACCAGGTAAAATTCAATTTGGAACAGTAAGCTACAGCAAATCAGTCGCTCAGTTCGGTAAAGTCGTCATGAAACCTGGTTATTATTAACAATTAATGTTAGGCTTTACTAGAAGCACATTCATGGGCCTGGGTAAAAGTTTCTGTGTGGAACCTGTGTTGTAGCTGAGCTAGCGATTCAGAGAGGCACTTTGGTGAGTGTGTAACTGCGGGAGAGTGTCAGTATGTATCTGTAGCCCTGCTGTATAACATGTTAATGTAACCATCATTAGCCCTGAATATCTTATAAACCTCTGAATTAAGAACAGTTAGGTATCGTGTCCCACCCACGTGTGTGTTTTTACAGTTAGGTATCGTCGGGCCCACGTGTTGTGTTTACTACCACAGAAAATGAATAATGACTTAGTAGCGTTAGTCGCCTCTCTGCCATCGCTTATCAGACTTCTTAACGTTACCAGCAGCGCTGTGTGAGGCACAAACTTAGGCTGCAGTTGTTATGATCAGTTGTATAATCATTTGTTATAATGTTAGGGTATGTATTTCCTTCTTTTCAGCACACATTTGACAGCCTGGAATCAAAGTCCTGGTAACCAGTTTTGAAAAATGAGAAAGAGACTTGTAAAAAAAAAATTCTATATGCTTGACCGTGCCAAAGATCTCTTAGATCTCATACTTGCACCTAAAATGTCAATCAAAAACCAAACCCACTCACACTGTAGGCGATATTTTTTTCCTTGGATGGCGAAAGCATGGTGCACTGTAGACAGAAAAAGTCAAGAGTCGAAAAACAATTGCTTTCTGTAAGCGATAAATGTCAATTGGGTATTGTGAATGAATGTTAAAAAGTAGAAAGTACTGGCTGTCATGACCTTGAAAATTACCACAGTAAGATGAAGTGTCTATTGTTCCCTCTACACATCTTACTACTAACACAGAAGAACACAGTCAGCCCCTACAGTCATTACCTCAGAGGAAAACCCCACAAACTCTCAAGGAGTATGAGACGACAGGTATCCTTACATACCCCTTTTCCACCAAGGCAGTTCCAGGGTTGGTTCAGAGCCTGGTCTAACACCAAAAACCAATTACGTCAGGGGCTGAGGTAGAGTTATCATGACCAACAAAACCAACCAAAACTCTTTGCCTTCCATTTAAAAAAAAACAGAGTTAGTGTATCGTATAGCCTACCTAAGCAGAATAAAAAAATTGGGCCATGGACGCGAAATCGAAGCAGCAGTGGTCCGTGGAGGAGACAAACTGTCTCCTTGTACTGTGGTTCATCCTTCAGTTCATCCTCGAGTCCAGCTGAAACGTTTGTACCAAATTTGAAGAAATTCCCTCAAGGTGTTCCGGAGTTCACGAGAATGGGACAGGTGGAGAGATGGACAAACAGATGGATTCCACAGAACCTACTAGGTTCCACAGAAACTGGCAGGCTCTATTTTTCAAGTCTTTCGCCTTGTTGCTATCCAGCTATGTATTTCTTAGCTGTTTAATGAGCGAATATCGCAGTATGGTTTTTGTTGTTGTTGATAGAGTTGTCTAGCTAGCTGGCCTGCTAGCTGTTGATCAGCTAACATTTCCCAAGCAAGCATAGCTACTAATTTCTCACATCAGTATTATGTTTATGTGATCTCATGTCAACGTTACGTTTGCAATGTTAACATTAAGTTCAAAGTTCGTTGATGTGAGAAATTAAAAGCTATGCTTGCTTGGGTAATGTTGGCTGACCAACAGCTAGCTAGTTAGCCAGCTACCATAATCTTGGTAACAATAGCTAATGTTAATATGCTACTTTCTAACACAGGAATTGGCTGACTACCAACGTCTCTTAACATTTGGCTTCACAAAAGGCGGACACTGTATAACATGTAGTGGTCAATATCTGGAATGGGCAGACGAGAGGTTCTTGGAGCATAGCAAGGAATGATGCTTTGCTGCCTTTTTGTTTTTTATTGGAAGGTTTTATATTGCACACTTTTCCTGCACTGCACTCCACACTTTACATTTTTTGTGACTGTTGTATTTTGTACATAATGTTTTTATATTGTCTTTCTAAATAAACCGATTTTTTTAAATGTACTGCTTCTTCTTCAGTATGGTTAATCAACAGAGAAACATCATACAAGTTATGACAGTTTAGATGCCTTTGAACACAAAAACAGGACCAAATTTTGGCAGTGTTGGAGTAGGAGAAAAAAGATCACTCATCCCCTCTGTTAAAGTACTCAATCAAGGCAGCTCTAATGTCAGCCCCTTCTGGATTACCATGCTAAAGTAATGCCTGAATAGGAGGCTGAATGTTGACATGCCTGTCTTGGGTGCTCCCCCTAAAAATTGTCACAATGTTCCTCAGAAATGAAGAACACAGCAATAAGCACCATTTTCTTGCTCAGCTAAGGCCTGCAGGCATTTCTTTTTAGGAGGCACCTCCATCGTCCTTTTAATCTCCCGAAAGTCATTTCCACAACCGATCATGCCCTGCTCAGCCTCTAATTGTAGTTGAGTTGTTCAGGGGCCTGTCCAAAAAGGGCTTCATGAGGCAATTCTGCATGGGGTAAGCCGGATCACCGTTCAGGTAATGTCCAACATCACAGCCAGAGATTGTTACTTTCTTACCTGTGTCACTGTATGAGGAAGTGGCAGTGTTTTGTACTATTTACCAGTTACCCTCTCAGTGCAGAGAAGCTGGCTGTAGCAAAAAGCATCATCACCACCTTCCCATCCCTGAGTGTCCGAGTGGCAGGACAAAGGGAACAATTTGTAAGTAGAAATACTATTGTAATAATGTAAATTCCATGCTCCTCCTATTTAATCTAATTTAGTGTAAAACTCTTTTGCTAAGCTTCTGAACAAACAAACGCTGCACTCACCTTACTTTGATTTTATTATCATTATACTGGCTCCCAGTTTGTTTTAGAATTAATTTTAAAATTATTTTAATTAGTGTAAGGTATTACGCTGTAAGGCGCCAGAATACATCGCTGAATTTACTGTCCTTCAGGATATCTGAGGTCATTAGAGCAGTGCAGTACCGTCGGTGAATGTTTAATCAGTGAAGAGAATCATATATCTTGTATTTCTTGATAACATTTAACTCATGATTATTTTTTAGGGTGAGTCTTATTGCTCTAAAGCATATTATATTGTTGTTGTTCCATTGCCTCAAACAATGGCCCTTATTCTGTGTCGATTAAAATTGCTTACCAAATGTCAGATCTGGTAGCCTGTGACTCACTAGTGTTAATTTCATTAACGATGACTAAAACTATGACTAAAAATGTTCATCAACTAACTTTCTTTTTCAAGACAAGATGATGATAAGACGGCACCAACGTCATTAAACACTAACTGTGATTTTATCAACATGTAATATTGTTAATGAAAAAAACTGAGACTAGAATGCACTTTAAATAACAAATAATTTACCAAAATCTCTGTATTACAAAAAGTCTTTTTTCCCGCGCTCCAATCATTCTGGTGACTCTGCACACAGGCAGCGCACTGTCAACTGTGGTAGACTGAACCTAGCTATGATCAGATAACATACAGTGAAGGGAAAAGAACATGACAGCACCAAACGGATTGACATTTGGACTCACTTCAAATACAACACCGCAATATAACGATATATAACCACAAAACCTGAACAGACATCTTAAAGCACACCACACAGAAACTGAAGTGACATAACATTAAGAAATTAAATAACGTTACTTTACTTTTAGAGCCATATTGAACCAGCTACTAAAGGCATTGGTGTAACATTATCTATTAGCATCTCACAACAATAGGACATTGCTACATTGCTAGCGGATGGGGATTTAGTCTCACTTAAAGTCAGCAGCCCAGTCAGCTAAACTGGCCAAACTTTTGCTTAAAACAAGTTTGTTTGTTTTGGTGTATTGAACATGCTATCCATGTTAACACACACACGACTTGTCGATTTTGAATGGGTTCATGATAGCTAAATGCAGTCTATTTTCAATATCAACTGGTTATTAAAATGCACAGCATATAATGTAGAAGATTATTTTGGGCTAAAATGAAGTTTGCTTGGAAGTAGTTAGCTGTCTAGTACTTTGTGTGCAAGAGGCTCAAAACATTTTCTCTACAAATTTATTTTAATGGTAGTGTACCACATATTATAAACACTTCCTGTATTTACACAATCTAGTACAACACTACCACTAAGGTCTACAAAATTACAAAATAAAATCAACACCTTTCTGGCACAGACATGAGAATACTAAACATTATAAAGGTAGGATTTATTGCAGGGCTATTGTACAAGGACCTTTTTGCTTGTGAAGAGTTTCTATTTTCTTCTCACGTAATGATTGACTCATATTGCACAAGTTAGATTGCTTTGGATTGCTAATGTTGTTGCATCTTACGAGACCTAATTGTTAAAATCAGTTAGATGAAATCTTATTTGAAAAGAGAAAATGTCAAAATTAGCACTACGACCCACATACCACTAAGGTGAACTGGAAAGTGTTGTTCACTGATATCTCCTTTCTTCCTCAGAAGCATTACTATGATCAAGTCTCTTGCTGTGGATTCCTAGAGAATAAACTGTGCAACCTTAGATGGAATCTTGAGCAAAGGCAGAGGCCTTATAGTAAGCGAAAAGTGGCCAATAATTTTGGTTGAGCTGAAAGGCCTGATACCACAGAGGATGGCCATGCCAGCAGCACAAATAAGTGGGTCACCCTGATCAAAAGGTTGCAACCCTCAGCTGACAACCTTTCATATATCAAGTCAGGCAACGAGAAAACATACACCCGTCGCAAAGCATGGATTACCAAGGACTCCCCACTACTGCCGAAATATTCAAGTACCCATGGTTATTTCGACATGCCAAGTCTAGGAGGTTGCTTGGTTCGCTGGTTCTGGCTTATTTAGTCCTGCTCCACTCAAATGTGTTCGCTTATAAAGTACTATGGTGAATGAAACGTAAACAAACAGTACTTCCACATCCATTATACACAGAGTAACATTATTATTCATTTGATGTCATGTTTGTGATCATCTGATGAATGTTTTGAAATTTATTTTCAGAGTTGGGTCATTATTCACCGTGGTTTTATTACCATGAGCATCACTTTTCACATTGTACACAATCCTTTCATCCAACTCACTATATAACAAACCCACAGAAAAAAAATCACCCCAATCTGTAGGAAACTCTGCTTTCAGCAAAACTGTTTCCAGCAACAGGCAGGCGTTTTAAGCAAACAAGCTTTGGTAAACCCACTGTACATGACATGCCCAGCAAAGAGCAGACAAAGTTAGAATCTAGCTGTTGGAAAGTTGAACATCTAGCCAGATATTTTTCTCTGTAGTTGATTGAACTGATTGATCGATTCAGCTTAACTTTTAATTTCCCTGAATTAATTCTTTAATATTAGTGGTAAAATTGGTAGGTTAATTGTTCAGAATGTGTTTTTGTTCTCCTCTGTGTAAGCTGGACTCAGAGTTTGGCAAGCTTACAGACAGAAAGACCGACCAATTTTGACGAAGACGGGAGGCCAACATCATTCCCGAGCTCAAATCAGTGGCTGCTCTGGAAACAAAGGTCCTCTCTTCAGGGTACTGAAGAGAGGACTGAAAGTATTTTTTTGTAATCATAAACCCCTGCAATTCAGGAAATGATTATGAAGCCTTAGTGTGCCTTGGGAAAGTAAAAAAATAAAAAGATCATCAAATTAAGAAGTCTCCTTATTCTGTCTTTACATGACTATTAAGTGAATACTAAAAAAGATATCACAAAAATTATTTGAAAAGGGGTTATACATTTTTACTTTTGTTTTTCTTTTTACAAATATGTTTGCCCATCTTATTGAAAATTGTTGATGCCCCTCTCTGGTAAATAGGCTTAAATGTCACAGTGTTCATTGCTGATGTTGTAGAATGAGATCTATGGAGATGGTTGAAAAGTGAATTTAAGTTACATGTCCTTGGGTAGCAATTTTGGCTCCATCTATTCTTCGAGGTTTTTCCAGCTTTGTCTGATAAGAAATTATTTTTCACATAGAAGCCAAATGAGGTGACCTTAGTCTCTAAAATTCTGATTTCAATCATCCACCAGAGAGAGCATTCAACAATTCTGAATCTGACATTAAAGGTAGAGACAATAAAAGTCATTCCAGGGGCACACTGCATTATTTACTGCATGACACATTACATCTTGTTTTTCACTGACAGATGAGACTTATTACACTACCCTTGTGTTGCTAAATAATCTTCTTCCCCAATTGGAACAAGCTGATGGCAGCCATGACAGACAGCCCTTAAATTAACACGATTTCCTGTGGGCTGGAGGGACACTACTGTTACATTTAAGTGTTGAGAGCTAAGCTAATAAGTGTTAGCTAGCTAGCATTAGTTTACAGGTTGCCAACTTTCTCACTACCAAATAAGGGACAAAAAGGTGTTGTCTGGTGCACGCTGCCACGGCGGTGTGGGTACGGTGTTGTTTATACATACAGTGTATATTCATATTCAACTGGAAAGGCAAAAAAGGTGTAGCCTATATTCCATTTAGTCTATAACTTTACTAAAAGTGCACCTTCATGCAAAATTATGTGAATAAACCTCTAAGTAAATGATTAATGAAATCACAATTTGGACCTTCAAAGCAAAAAATGAATAAAATAAAATAAAAAATTCAAATGCAAAAGAGAAAAAGAGGGGCATGGGTCACCAAGTCTACTTTTTCCATGGATATTAATTGCTGCTTCTTACTCATTCAAGCAGTCCTTTGTCCTTTTGCACAGCCAGCGAGAAGTCTTTGTATGACAAGTAACAGTTCACAGATATTTGAAGTTCATTTTTGATCAGCTCTTGCTTCACCGGTTTCTAGAGTCAGACCATTTAATGGTCATCACAGAGAAAATCCTCTCTACAAAGGCATTTGAGCCTGGCACAGAGTACAAATGAGACAATTCTGAACATGTAGCTCAAATTGGCCTTCCCTATGTTGGAAAACTGCCACCCACTTTTCACTGCTAGATTTTGTGATATCCTGTACAGCTTTATGTATTTCCTCCCAGCTAGCACAAACCTCTTAATAGAGTTGGTCCATAATGACTGTCTCCATCATTTGATGGACTCACTGAAGGAGAGTTCCTCATAGAGGCTGGTCAGTTTCAGTTTCACCATTACATTCTCTGGTGAGAAATCAAACCACTTGTCAATGTCTGCAATGACAGTCATCGAACTTCACAAAGCCCTGCTGCTGACACTTGTTTGTTCATCAGCTGCTTGGTTTGGTATTCAAAAAACCTGTCCTGTTTCCACTGAAGCATCTTCATTTTGAACTTTCAGACTTCCTTGTAAAAATCTCAGCAGCTACAGTTTTTTCTTCGTCCTCAAAAATGCTCTTCAGGGCAACAGGACAGGTCTCCCCAAGGGACCTGAAGTATGAAGTAAGAGCTGGCCAGCTTTGCAGGTTACGATCGACAGCTGGATGAAGAGAGAGCCATCGTGTACAAACATGACGCAGAAGTTAACGCCACTTAGTGCCAACAAATGCATGCAGTTCCTGTCTTTGGGAAGCAGATACTGAGAAGTGGCTGTAGATCTTTAAAACAATTCACTCAATATCCACTGACAGTGTGATTGCAGGTGTTATGAGCTATATGAGCTGGGCAATTAGCTTTCAGAATGCAATTACTGGCACTGCTCAATAACTGGTACATAGAAGGCATTTTCATAAAAGTCCAGTAACTTGCACTGAACTCCATCAGACACAGAGAAATATCTCACGCATGCTGGAAACATTTTTTTATTTCCTTGTTTGAAGCATCACTGGCAGCTGAAAAATTCATAGGCTCACCTTTGGTCTGGAACGGATCATCCAAAATATCCCACACAGTCTCTGGTCCCAAAACATTAATTGTAATCATCTCAGCTTTTGTTCCTTCCCAAGTGCATTTTCTTTACAAGATTTGAGTCATCAAACAAAGCACCGCTGAGCTTAACAAGGTATTCCTTGCTGTTGTAGCTGAGGCAGTGTTTAACCGTATGGTACATAAACAAGGCTTCATTCACCGCGGTTTTGTCATTTTTTGCAGTAGATGTCACAAAGAATGCACTGATATTGCTTGCATCTATATCTAGTGTGGCGTTCTTTTGCATGCTGAGTCAGGTCATTCTCACCTCCATGGCCAATTGAGAATTTCCGACAGCAAAAAGTAAAGAAGGCTTTGGTCGAGTCATAGCTGACGGGCTTAACCCACGCGTTTTATGCTTCCCATTGCTTGTTGTAGCTGCAGTTTTGCACATGCCAAACCAAACGAACAATACTAGACATTATTGAAACTGCTTTTTTTTAAATTGGCACGTTTACGCTATACGCTGTCATTGGATGGTATCACCGTGGTTTGATCACATGATCTGTTCCTTCTGTCGTATCAGATCTAGGATCTGTAAGAGTGCCGTCTGGTTACTAGATCACAGAGTAGAGTAGCAGTCAATATGCAGGATAAGGGAGGTCCCGTATCGTACAAACAAATTTAGTCCAACATACGGGATGTCCTAGCTAATATGGGACAATTGTTAACCCTATTAATGGAGGAGGATAAGCTAATGCTAAAAGATTTCGGCAAGGTAGAAAGCCAGAATAGATAGCTATTCTCAGCCTTTCAGGCCAGAGGGGCTGAGTGTGAGACTATTGGATGGATGAATGTTGCAGTGCATAATGTTATTAATGTTATTATGATAAGCAGAACGTGTAAAAGGCTAAATTTTAGCCAGTTAAATCAATAACATTCAGGAACAAAAGAAAACTCAAAGTTAGGTATACCTTAAATTAATTTTCTGAAATTTCCCACTTTGTTGTGTTGTCAGAATAAAACTTACAGTTACTGATACCCAAAATTCCAATAATCAAACATTCTTATAGCAAAACAAGAATCAAGATGTCTATAGATTACAAGCAAGATGTGTATTTGGTGATATTCAAGTAAAATTATACTGAGTATACAGATGGACAGGATTATGTTGTAGAGTGAATCAATCATAGAATCACCTTTATGCATGTCAATACAAAGTATACAGCTTTAGTGAAATAGACATTATATGATAACCACTTGTGCAAATTACTCCAGTCGTGTCTACATAAAAGAATATTTGAAAAATAATTTTAAATAAAACATGTTCTTTCAGTCAACAGGGTCCAAAATCTGGATGATGAAAAAGTGAGTGATGGTGACCAACAAGTTCATCCTCGGTCTGAATGCCAGGGTCCATTTGTTTGGGTGTGTCGAGGGACACTTCTCCTCTTCTCCCTTAGCTGCTCTTAATGATTCACTACAGAACAGACAGCAACCTTGGGCACCTGAAAACTGTGAAGCTCATTGCAGAGGATTAAGCAAGAGCTGCATGATCTCTACCAGCCATTTAATCAGATAATTATCAGTACTGTCTGCCCATCCAGAATATATGGACCAAACATAGAAGAGGATGAACAGTGTGATGGCTACGGTGTTGGTGTTGATGGTAGCACAGTCTTTATATAATGTCTGGCAATGCTAATCTAATTTCCCATTAAAGAGCTAATTTTGCACTTGAGCAAATTGTTGAATTGATTGCTCAATTGCAAATTGAGCAATCATTGTTTTTCAAAGATATTTCTAATTGCCTGAAATCTTAATTCCGTCAGGGGCTATGCTAATTTTTTTCCCAATTATTTCAAAAATGTATCTCAAAGCATTTGTAGCCATGCCAATGGTCAGTGTTATCACCGCTCCCCTCCCTGTGACAATCCAGTGACACACCCAAAGTTAGTTTCCACTGGCCTTGACTTTTATAATTATAATTGAATCAAATTAAAATTAAAAATGTGCTGCAAAGGCAATCACAGTGCAGGCAGGATGGAAATGACAGGGTAAAAATGAAAAAAGAAGAACTAACCCCTCTGGTTAAGATTTTTCTGTCAGTATTCAGACTTTTGTCCTTCTCTAGGTGTCCATTTCTTTAAAATACTGACACATAATTGCAGTTTGCAATGATAAAGGACATGTACTGTAAAGAGTCCACTGTCAACGGTGCTTTCGTGCTGAGTTAAGTGTATTGTGACATTTCTGGTTGCTGGCGTTTGTGTGATTGGTAGCAAGTTTTGCTGCTCTGCCTCTACCCAGTTAATTGTGCTATTTTCTTCATTACATTCATAACGACACTGGATTATGCATATCGGAGGACACAAAAATTGATGTTGAGTTGGTGTGTACATATGCAGAAACAATGTCGGACTCCGTAGTTTTCTCTTGACCCCTGCCAAATCTGACCAGCAATGATATGTATAGCCACATGTCCTCTTTCGACCACTGGCTATCGAGGCTCTGTAGATAATGGGCGAACTTTCTGGGGAAGACCTGGACTGATTAGGAGAGACGGCACACATCCCACTTTGGATGGAACTGCTCTACATCTAGAAATCGGACTGGGTTTATTAGTTCACCAAAGCCATGACAAGCAGCCGTCACCCACCCAAAACCCCATAGAGACTGTGTATGCCCCCCAACCACCTAAATTAATCAACTCAAAAATTAACATTTCTGACTTACGGCATCGAAATTGAATATTTAATAGTCTTTCCACAGAATCCTCTTTTAGTGGACCATTATTTAATAAATTATGAATTCCTATTACAGGACTACAAACCATTAGGCAAAAATGGCATTACTAGATTTTTCTATCTGATGTGCAGTAGCTAAATTTAAGGAAGTTATTCCGTCAGCACTTAATCCACTGCCATGTTACAATATAAAAGAGTTCTCCCATGCTAACTTTAGTCCCTCCAAAATTGATCATCTTGTCGATAGTGCTCCAGGCTCAATTAGAATGACACTCACTATTGCTCCGCTAAAAAAGAAGATAATGAAACAAAGGAGGTTAGCTCCATCGTTTAACTCCCAAACCTGCATATTAAAGCAAGCAACGCGAAAACATGAAAATATATGGCTTTTTAATAAACTAGAAGAATCCTGCTTAGCCTGGCATGATAGTCTTATATAAAGGAAGGCTCTCTGTAATGCCAGAGCAGCCTATTACTGACCTTTAATAAAGGGAAATAAATACAACCCTAGATTTCTATTCAGCACTGTAGCCAGGTTGACAGAGAGTCATAACTCTATGGAACCATGTATTCCTATAGCTCTCAGTAGTGATGACGTCATGAGCTTCTTTAATGGTAAAATTCTAGATATTAGAGACAAAATTCATCACCTCCTGCCCTCAACTGGCACCGATTTATCCTCAAACATAGGAACCTTAGAAACAGCTGTAAAATCTGATATATACTTAGACAGTTTTTCTCCAATCGACCTTTGCCAACTAACTTCAACATGGCTACATCTAAACCATCAACCTGATTCTTGGATCCCATCCCAACTAGGCTGCTTAAAGAAGTTAGCACCTTTTTATTAGAGAATATCAATGTCTTTTAAAATAGCTGTAATTAAACTTCTTCTTAAAAAGCTTACTCTTGATCCAGATGTTTTGGCAACTATAGACCCATATCTATTCAATTCAATTTTATTCAATTATATTTATATAGCCCTAAATCATAACAGGGTTCATCTAACTTTCCCTTTTTCTCTAAGATCCTTGAGAAAGCTTTCGCTAAGCAGTTGTGTAACTGGAACATTTAACTGGCATTAAAGGAACCGCTCTAAATTGGTTTACGTCTTCTTTATCAGATCGATTTCGGTTTGTGCACGTTAACGATAACTCCTCCATATACTCAAAAGTTAGTCACTAAGTTCCACAAGGTTCTGTGCTTAGACCAGTTCTATTCACCTTATATATGCTTCCTTTAGCTAATATTATTAGAAAACACTCCATAAATGTCCATTCCAATCTTGGAGTTCTCTTTGATCAGGATATGTCCTTTAACTCCCATTTAAGCAAACTTCAACGACTGTCTTTTTTCACCTACATAACATTGTAAAAATCAGGCACATCCTGTCTCGAAAAGAAAGAAAAAATAGTCCATGCTTTTTTTACTTCTAGGCTGGATTATTGCAACTCCTTATTATTAGGCTGTCCAAACAAATCTCGAAATCTCCAGCTGATCCATAATGCTGCAGCGCGAATATTGACAGGAACTAGGAAAAGAGATCATATTTCTCCTATGTTACCTTCTCTGCATTGGCTCCCTATACAGTCCAGAATAAAATTAAAAATCTTCCTCCTCAACAACTTAATGGTCAGGCACCATCATATCTTAATGAGCTATTTCTGCCTCTGGAGCTGCAGAGTCTGGATCTGTGACTGATCCTGCTAAACAACCATTGCTTCAATTATTATTATTATCATTACTATTATTATATTTAGTCTGATTATTATCATTAGCCCTATTATTATATTTATTATTTTTATTATTAGTGTCATTATTATTCTACATCTTTATGTGGTACCTTTATTGTGCTATGTTCTCTTTCCTCCCTCCTGCCTAAAGCTACTGCTATAATCATATTAATACAAACATCCAGTGGTAGAGTACATTTACTCAAGTGCTGTACTTAAGTACAATTTTGACATTTATTGGACAGCTTTAGGTACTAGTTACTTTTAAGATGAAGATCTTACTGAATGGATAATATAACAAGCTTTAAAATACAACACATTGTTAAAGATCCAAACCTTTTGAACTATGTGAATTATAATGGGACAGAAATTTCTGCATATTTGCACTGAAACATGCTGTCTGGTAATGTATGACCACTTCATGAAGAAGCATACCACAAACTTTTACAGCCACCTATCAGATTACAAAGGAAGACAGATACTGAAAAGATTTTGGGTAAATGTAACTGTCACTTTTGTCTTGACAACACAACATAGAAAATTACTGTAGAGACCCACTGTAAGTGTCATTTTCTTCATGTAAGTTATTCATTCAACTGGCTAAAAGGTAGCCATCTAGACTCTCTGCTTTCATCGGTTGTAATGTTAGTAATGCTATGCACAACGTTCATCCTGTAGTAGAATATGAGACCAAGGTCTTTACTGTAAGATTAACTCTTCTTAGCTAACACTTATTAGGTTAGCTGTCAAGACTTACCAAAAATTATGCTATGAAGATCAAGTGCCAACAAGTGTCTGTTTTGTACAGCCACCAGCAGCACAGTACATCTCTTAAGACAGTCAGTCACAAATGTAACTCAATGTAATAGCAGCATCCCACCAGCTGGCTGGCCCACAGGAAAATGTTAAAATGTGAAAAGCTGTCTGTTATGGCTTTCATCAGCTCGTGTCATGATAGACGTTAGTTCCCAAACCTTAGGAGTAGTGATTTCCTGTCACATGACCAACCAGTGCCTATGTCATGACCACAAAGGGAATCCACATCCGCATTGTGCTAATGGCAGAGGTGGTGACTCTGACATCCTGTGTTTGTATCTGTCAGTCTCACCCTAAGTTAATGAATTGATTCAAGAAGATAAATAAAAAACTCAGTGTAAATATGTGAACATCAGCAATGACAAAAGTTTGTACGATGATGGTAACTTGTGTAGATGTGCACTAAGCTGATGGTTGGCTATAATGTTGACAATGTAATTGAGGGTTCACTATAATGGAGATAACTTTGAATATTAATTCTCTTCAGGTCTTTCCACTCTATCATGTTGCAGCTGTGAAAAAAAATAATTCAAGACAATTACAAACATATGTAAATATGAATACTTGTGACAGCATATTCCAGATGATACTACACTATATGACTTTAACTCCAGTAGCATTCATGACCTTATTAATAAAACATGACCATATCAATATGTAATACACTCCCTGTCATAATATTTTCTTTACCAGAGGCTCTACAGTTTAATCAGACATAGGTATCCTGTGCTGCACATCTCTGTGGTTATAACTCTTTCTCTTTACTGACTCTGAAAGCAGTGTTTCTGACACAAAAAATGGAAATGTAACGCTTCATTTGCCAATATGCTTTATCTGTAACGATGACTACATATATAACATGTGTTAAAATCTCTACATACACTGTCTATAGTGGTGACCTATTACACATTATTATAGCATTGTAAACATGACTGTTGCACTGTGTATTACAGAGGGTAATTAAATTAAATTTGATTACTGTTGCTAAAAGATCCACATATGCACCCTGTATGGATAAGACAGTTAGAATCATAGAGGACAACAGAATCAGCATCAAATTTACCTATTTTACATTATATTAAGTTCAGATTCCACACAGTCAGGGACAGCTATGTAATATTACTAGGATCATATTTCTGGAAGTAAAGCAACATAAAAGAGCACGAATACGAAGCAAAGTAAATCACAAGCATAATGCAAACTGACATCACTACTCCCAAACCTTTGAAGTAGTTATTAAATAATTGTCATTTAACATGTTTTTTATTTGATTATGACAGAGTAAATGTGTATATTTATTTCACTTTATGTCCATGTTTGATTTATTTTCTTTTAGGCATTTAAAATCTACCATAATATATATCTAATTTCTAGGAGACAGGCTTGATTGTGTCTTGAGAGGGAGCTATGTGAAGTCTTATAAATGTCCTCAAAGTGATGTCACTTTACTCAGTGTTGGTGGGGTCTGATTACTAAAACTTTAAAAATTAAGAAAAATCTGAGTTTGTGGATTTAGAAAAAAGTGGTCTTACCAGACTTCTATAGTCCGCTGCTTATCTCTGCTTTAGGCTAGAAGCTCTAGGCTACATCAGCTGCTACTAGCATGACAGACCCAGCATCTTCAACCCAAATGCCAACAATCGATTTTTGCATTGTGGGTAATGTAGGCACCAGTTTTTCACAAGGAAGAAGAATGTGTGGAATAAAAAAAGACAATATCTCTGGTTCTGCAACATGAATTTTCACCCTTTTTCAAAGAAAACTGTCCATCATGGGTCTGACAGTGTTATAGAAGATTAATCACTATTTTAATGTACAGTTAGGCATACCCAACTACTGAATGTGATTAAAGCTAATGAAAATGCAAATGTTAAATGTTGGCCTGGGATGAGAACTTTGGTCTCCTGTTACATTGTCAGTTACATCCATCACACTGACCTCCACAAGCTTACTTTCAGCATCTCTACATAGATATAATTCCTAATTATACTAGCTGTGGTCTGAATACAGCCTTAGAAGAGCGACCCCATCCAGCTACTGCGAAGGATAAATAGCCAACAGAACTGTGATGAACAAGAAAAAGATGTTTTTATTAAGTCAATCAATCAATTATCTTTATCAAAACAAGTAGAAATGTTCAGAGCAAATTCTTTCATCAGTTGTTTTTTCTTCCATTAATGTCTGTGAGACACACCCCTTATACACATTGGTGTATGCAGTCTCTCTAAAATGACTATGGATTCATTTTGTTGTGGATTTTACAAATAAAATGCATTCAAAATTTTACTTAAGTAATATTACAGCATTATCAGCAAAATCTACTATAAGTATCAAAAGTCAAAGTAATCGCTGGGCAGAATGGCCCTTTTCAAAGTGCTATAATATTATATATATATATAAAATTATAAATATCATATAATATAATTTTATACTGGTTGAGGTGGAACTAATTATACCTATTTTATATAGTGCTGGGTAGTTTAATCTTTAACTGTATGTTTGTGTGTATAATCATAATTTGCGAAATAACTATTAACTATAGATGTCAGATAAATGTAGTGCAGTAAAAAGTACTAAACTTCCCTCTGAAATGTAGTGGAGTACAAGTTTAAAGTAGCATCAAATAGAAATATTCAAATGAATAACAAGTAAATGCACTTCGTACTAGTTACTTTCCACCACTGCATCCAACACTTGAAAGTCTGCTGCAGAACAACAGCAGGCCAATACTGAGCTAGCTAGGTGGCTCGGGGATTGGCCAGACGTAATCCAATCCATCATAAATACAGCTTCATCAATGTCATGATAAAATTTTGTGTTGCTGCTATCAGTTACATTTAGTCAGTCATGGTGGGCCTTTACTTAATCTTAGCTCCAGATCATCCTTGGCCTCATGTTACTTTACATAAAAAAGATTAAAATGAGTCCCACACATCTTTTTAGTTTGGATAAAAGAGAGCCCTGGTATGGGATATATAGTCAGTTTAAGCCAAGTTTAGGTATAAGAAATGGTATCAGGGGAGAAAATGTTTGGATAGGTCTTGGGTCCGCAGCAGTTACAAGCAGAGAGGGTCTTGGCCACAGTATTACCCAAACCTTACCCTCACCAAATTTTTAACTAATCCCACCTACCTCTATTATTAACGTTAATAAAACGATTTAAAATATATATAGTTAAACAACCAGGCATAAGCCTGGATTTTCAATCTAATGCCTAAACCCAACCTCCTGGCTTGGCAAGCCAAAATTAATTCACATAATTTGCACTGCATTTGCATAATTTGCATCACAGCATTGTATTTACTAGCCAACCATCATTGAAAGAATT
Organism: Xiphias gladius; assembly: GCF_016859285.1. Lineage (NCBI taxonomy): Eukaryota > Metazoa > Chordata > Actinopteri > Istiophoriformes > Xiphiidae > Xiphias > Xiphias gladius. The sequence continues at coordinate 333,026 of NC_053411.1, forward strand.
TTTTTTTCTATTTATGACTGGCATTTGACTCAAACCATACGTTCAATCAATAGGTTATCTTGCACTTTTTAAAGAAATAATTAAAATATGCATAAAATACATTAAAAAGGTCTCCTTGTCTGGATGGTGGTAACATAAGGTGGAGATCACAGTGGTCTATGGACAGGTGTTAATAAAGACTGATATCATAACTTTTAAATCAATCATCTTTTAAGTGACTAACTTTTCATATTCATCATCACTGAGAGTGACATCATTTCTAGTGTGGCATGTGCAGCTGTAATGCTGACAGGTCACTGTGGGTGGTGGCACATCACTTTTATCTGTAATAATTATCGTATCTAAAATTACTCGACCTCCTGTAACTAATACAGAACTAATATATTTATAGAATCATTTATGTAATAATATATCATTATTTAATCGCTTACAGCTAGTTAACGTCGGGATCTATGATATCAGTGATATCTGGACCTAGAGCAAATAGAGCCTCAATAACTGAATCAAGCTCTAATAATACAATTTATAAAACGTGGATCTGTAATAGCTAGGTGCAAAGAAAATTGTTCTGAGTGGATGTGTCATAAGTGGATCTCTGCTCTGTCTCTTTAACGTCTGCTTCCAGGCCGATGGATTGCTATTTGGCACTGAATCAAAGTGCGGCAGAAAAGGCAGAGTATGAGGATTTGCTGATGTGTGCCGGTCATAGCCTTACCTTCCAGCGGCAGCAGCAGCGCCAGCAGCAGACACAGACACCACAGAGTGCTGTTATCCATGACTCCAGTATCCACAAACACAAGCACCCAATAGAAACTGATAATAGAACAGCCCCGATTCCTTTAAGTGCGCCTGAAGCCTGTCGTTCTGTTCAGTAACAATGAAAGCCGCATTCAAGGCGTTTCTTATGGCACTCTGTAACAGTCCCACACAGCGCAACTTCCTGCCACGCCTGTCAAAATAAAGAGGAAACATAGCACTTTTAATTTTTAATAATAAGACTCATAATAAACATGACGTTTGAAATTTAAGGAAAATATCGCATTAGTCCCTCACTTATAGAGGCTCAAAAGTAATTGGACAATTTACTGAAAATCAGTTTCATGGTCAGGTGTGTCCTGTTCCCTCCGTATTTCATGACAGATTAAGCAGATAAAAGGCCTGGAGTTGATTTCAGGTGTTGAATTTGTATTTGGCAGCTGTCCATGGGAATTTTCAATATTCGTTGTGGTCCAAAAAGGTGTGCAAATGAAGGACGCCATCATTAGGCTGAAAATAACCAAAAAAAAAAAAAAAAAAAACAACAACTATAAGACAGATAGTAGAAGCTTTAGGAGTGGCCAAATCAACAATTTGGTACATTCTTAATGGCCACTGTACTGAGTAGTTAAAACTTGGTCCACCTCAAGCAACTAAAACAGTAAAAAGCTGCTTACAGATTGATGCATCAGTATTGACAATTTAGTAATAGTAGTAATATTTGTATTAGTAGTATTAGTAGTAGTAGTTCAGTGTAGCTTTCTGATTTGCAGGTGTATTAAAGTTGTCTGGGTAACTGTGGTTTTACTGTGGTGTTATTATGTAGGCATGGTTTTTGTCCCTAAACTAAGCTGCGGAAACAGGCGGAATTATCAAGGCTTATTTCTGTCTTCAATATAACTGATAAATCAATTAAAGCTGTTTGGGTAATTGTGGTGTTACTGTGGTGTTATTATGTAGGTATGATTTTTGTCCCTAAACTAAGCTGCGGAAACAGGTGGAATGATCAAGGCTTATTTCTGTCTTCAATATAACTGATAAATCAATTCAGAAGTCTCAAATCTAAAAACTAAAATTACCTGAGAGCCAGAAAGTGAAGATTGAGGAAGACTTTACAGGTTTGGTGAAGGTGTTTTTCTATATAGTACTACCAGGAATCACCAAAGACAGAAATATTCTAATCACAGGGGCTTTACATGATAGACTCACAATTCTTCAAGTCTCACTAAAAAGATTGTCAGGTGCCCACATGAAACAGGTTTTGCTTGCTGTAATCATTCCTCCAATTCATAGCTGCTATAAAGATCCCTTCCTAAAGCACTTTCAGTATAAGTAATGGGGAACAAGATCTACAGATCTACAGTCTTTCATACAAAAATGTATTCAAAAGTTTATCTGAAGCTCATATTGAGCTTTAGCAGTCTGAGTTATATAAATCAAGTGATTACCTTCCAGAGTTACAGTCTTTATAGTACAAAATTCTATCTTTGAGTTATTATCTTTCCATTGCAGCTCAACAGTGAGAAACTGTCCAGGGAACCACAAAGAGGAAATTTTATACTGCAGTTTAAGTAAATTTTAGACTAAAGTTACAACTGTAGCTTTGGAAGATATCCACTTGTCTCGTCTAACTCAGATTTCTGAAGCTTCTTATTAGCTTCAGATAAACTAAATACATTTTTGCAAAGAATGAGGAATGCAGATTTTGTCCCATCACTTACATTGAAAGTGCATTAACAAGGGTTGTTTTGATGGGCAGTATCAACATCAGGAATGATTATAGCAAGCAAAACCTGTTTCACTGTTCATATGGGTATCTGAAAATTGTTTTAAGACAGACTTGAAAGACTGCAAAGCTATTCTTTAATGTGAGTCACCTGGTAACCGTGAATTCTGCATAAGTTTTGATATCTTGTGCATAGATATAGAATAGCATTGGTTAGATTTTGATAATTACTTGTGTAGTGGGAAAAGTGGGAAATTTCTGGCTTTAGGTCAAGAAATAAAGTTTTGTCTGAAAATCCAAGTTTAGAAGTGGGCCAGCTAAGGTTTGCCGCTGAGCTATAAAGCATTTTTTTCTTTCTGTTTTGTCACATGTAAATGACAGTCTTTGCAATTGCAAACACTGCCCATACAGTATTAGGGAGGCTAGAACAGGGTTTCCTGTAGCATTTTATAGTGGAGGTACCCTGTTCTAGCCTGAAATAAAGATCACCTCCCCTAAAGTCAGGGGATATTGTTACATGTTATTATTACAGAAAAAAGGTTCAACTTTAAACAATTACCCTCTGATGTGTAGGAGTCACGACCTGGAGGCACACAATCATGTTTTTTAGATTCTGTTGGTAAATTGAAGCACATTGTTCTTTACTCATCTCAAATGCAAAATAGAACTTTACCACTGACCTGTTAAATAGCTACCAGGACTTGAAGTAGAAAAAATGTCATGGAAGCATGGAAGCACATTACTCGTGTAAATTAATTACTTTGTCATGTGCCAGTGGCAATATGAGAAAGCAATTCTCCAGTCAGAGGTGAGTATGTAAATTACTGTCTCATCATTAAACATGCTCAAAAACTTCAGTCTTGAGAGAGCCTGTTTCTTTGAGTCCATAAGTGCGTTTCACCGCTGGAACTTTCCCCAGGGAACAGGAACCTTATGAGGAACTCAGTTCCCCTACCTGCGTTTCCACCAGAAGAACCAGTAAAGTTAAGTACTGGAGTTTTACCGCCAAATGTCCCTGCTTAGGAGGGTAGTACTTTCTGAAGGTTGAGGAACTTTTGGGGTGGGGCCAGCAGCCTTCAACTTTGGTCAATGTTCTAGTACACTACCACTTTCCGCAGCACTGTTATACACTGGCATTTTTAAGAGCAGCGTACCAGTAAGTGGTATGATTGCCTGGACACATTGCGTGGTATGTCACTCTTAAAATCATAGCTTCCAATTCAGCAGTTAAGGAGAAGCTTAGGGAAAATATAACTTACAATGTGGAGCAACCGACCCTCCATTTTTTGCACCTTGTGAAAGCATGTCAGACATTTTAGGTAAAGCCTTAATGCTGTCTGAAACCCACTTTCGAATTTGTGAAACCTTCATTCTATTTGTGAAAATGCAAAAAAAAAGAGATTTCACTGTTTTTTTTCACGTATAGGCCATGTCGGACCAGGTCCAGATCAAAAGCCGCTACACTTAGACTGGTCAAATCTGGACTAGATTATCCCAGAGAGGCTAAAGACTTTTTTTGCATTTTCACAAATAGAATGAAGGTTTCACAAAATTTGAAAGCGGGTTTCAGACAATGTTAAGACTTTTCTTCAAATGTCTAACAGGCAGTACAGTTAGAGGTACAAAAAACGGAGGATCAGTCAATCGGCATTGTAAATTAAGCTTCCCTTAACTGTGTGCCCTGAGATTATCTCTGTTATGATTTGGTGGTACATAAAAAAAATTAAATTAAATGAATTTAACCACTCCCCTTGATCTGCTCATCTTGTACTAGTACACAAGTTGCTCTATTTTCAGTGAAAGGTCTCATTATCCACCTTTTCAACAAATAGGCTGCATAATCAAGAATATAGTACCCTAAATCATGTCAACAAATGTTTTGGTTTGGTCATTGGTCAGAGTTGTGAACAACAGGTAAGAGTCTGCATGGCTCTTGGAGCATTTCCAAATCTTTCAAATCTCTAATGTTTGTCTAATATTTTCAGTTCAAGGTAAGAGTGTGAACAACATGTCAAGGACATGATGGGTGAGTTTAGCAGGGATATACAGTATATTGTCCTCAGTGCTGACCTCAGATGTTTCATACCCTGCTGAGTTCATGGAGGGGATTTCACTGAGAGGTTTTCAGTTCAATTCAGTTTTATTTATATAGTGCCAAATCATAACATACATTATCTCATGGTACTTACAATATTTTGGAGAGAAACCCCACAGTTTCCACCATGAGCAAGCACTTGGTGACAGTGGCGAGGAAAAAAGCCCTTTTAGCAGGAAGAAACCTACAAGGTTTCTCAGGGTGCGACCAGTTGCGTTGAGAGGAGAGAAATAGGGGCGAGAGGAGAAAGGAGGAGAGGTCAAAAGCAAGAGAGACCAGGAAAACCTGAATATACTGTTGTATTCAAGCACTACAAGACTGGTTGTAATAATGATCCTAATAATAGTAATACTTTATACCTGATAATAAGGAATTATGGTAGTCCATTCCAGAGGTAACAAATGCATGGACTAGTTTTATTAACATCCTTTTGGGAGTGGATGTTTCTAATTTTCACAATTTTGCACAGGATGAAGAAGGCTTGTTCTATAGACTTGTTTTATTTCTGAGGCAAAGGACATGTCCTTGTCAAAAATGACTCCAAGGTTCCTTACAGTAGAACTGCAGGCCAAGGTTATGCCATCCAAAGTAACTAGTGATCAGTGATAAGTGATAATATTTTTCTGAGGTGTTTAGGGCCAAGTACAATAACCTCAGTTTTGTCGGAATGTACAAGTAAAAAATTAAAGGTCATCCTGGCCTTTACATCTTTAAGACATGCCTGAAGTTTGACTACATGAGTAGTTTCATTTGGCTTCATAAATTAATACAGCTGGGTGTCATCTGCATAGTGATGGAAATTTATGTGGCCCGATAATATTGCCTAAAGGATGTGTATATATTGTGAAAAGTATCGGTTCTGAAACCCTGCAGAACTCCATGACTCCATGGAAGAGTCATTGTCAATGTGAACAAACTGGAATCTATCTAATAAATATGACTTAAACCAGCCTAGTGCAGTTTCTTTGATCCCAACAACATGTTCCAGTCTCTGTAATAAAACCTTGTTATCGATGGTGTCAAATGCAGCTCTAAGTTCTAGCAGGACAGGTATAGAAATATGTCCATTGTCTGAGGCCATGAGAAGATCATTAGTAACTTTCACCAGTGCTGTTTCTATGATATACTATAAATCCAGACTGAAAATCTTCAAACATACCATTCCTATGCAAATAATCATATAATGGGTTTTCAACAGCTTTTTCAGGGATTTTAGAAATAAAAGCGAGGCTGGATATAGGTCTATGGTTGGCTAAATAATCTGGATCAAGAGTAGGGTTTTTAAATAGGTTCAATTACTGTAACCTTAAAAGCCTGTGGTATACTGATAATAAAGATAAATTTATCAGATCTAATATGGAAGTTTTAATTAAAGGCCTCCTTGAACAGCCTAGTTGG
>NC_053411.1:339500-427000 GCF_016859285.1 Xiphias gladius
GGTCCCCACACAACCAATTTGAGTTGTCAGTTAAAAATAATTTTAAAAAAGTATATCTCAGTTTTTCAGCTTGACAACCGAGTCATTCCTGGGTCACAATCAGTGTTAGTGTCTCTAAACAGCACTTGGTTTTTTTTTATCTGTGAAGATGCATGATTTTAGATTATGACTAAGTCTGGTTTTCACCCATTATTACATGGAGAAATGTGAGCTATGTAATTTTAAATGTAAGCTACTACATCTACGTATTATCATTTTAATCAAATCTCAGAAGTATCAAATACTTCTATACTATAATATGTTATAAGATACTACATGGGCTTTATGTTGTTCTACTCAATAAAATGTGGCAATAAGCAACAACTGTTGTAACTACAAAATGTCTTTATTTTGTTTAAAACATTAGAAAAGTTGTCATACAGCACTTTATTTTTGTTAAAAAACTTTCAAATTGAAGGTGACTAGATTTTGAAGTGATGTTAAACATGACAAGTCCAGATTTAAGAACATGCAGGACAAATTTTAGTACATTTTGAGAGTTAATGAGAATAATCTGGCATATTGGCTTTACTCACTGTCCACTGCACTTCACCAGAAAGTAAAGTTTCTTCCTGTTAGAGCCCTTGCTCTAAGTAACATTAGGCCTCTTTCCACTTAGCCTTGATCGAGGACTGATATAATTTATAAAGGTCCTGGATCAGAGTTACTTCCCACTGTGCCCTATCAACATTTCAATTCGTCCAAAAGACTGTAAAAGATATAATGCCTAAAGTCAGATATGGGCAGGTCTTTTAGATACCCTTTACTAAATATTATTAGTAAGGAACCTCTTATATTCTCAAGTGCTCAGAATATGAGGTTCCATTGGTGGCTAAGATGCTATCTTGGCTTTTCTCCTGTTGCTTCTGTTTCTCCCTGTACAATGCAGGTGCAAGATCACAGCTCCAAAGAGAATCTCCTTAATTTTGAGGGACTGAAGGTAAAGCCTGTCAAGAGCTGTTTATGTTGAAAAATTTGATTATAAAAGTTCTTGGTATTTATTATTTGAAGTGTGTAAACGGGGTCTATATCTGGTCTGCTATGCACATGAATATATACCCAGAAATGGACCATACACTACTTAGAAAATCAGCGATCTTGTATTTAACTTTTTTTTTAGTTTTTCTTTGCACTTCTTGTGAAACTCCAGTATTTGTAATAACGATAAAAAGGATTATTAAAAGTTTTTAATGCTGGTGGCATAAGTGCAGAATGAATGCTGAAACAGTCATATCAAGTATCGGAGTGAAATGTTGCCCAGTGATTGCTATTCCACCAGTCGGCCATCTGCCCTCTCTGCTTTCATGTCTGCTGCTGCTGCTCCAGCATGACTTCGCAAGCCCGTCCCAGTTCTCCAAGTTTGACCTTGGCGTACTCTGCTCTGTTCAGTGCCATCTGACAGTCCTTCCTGGCTGAATAAGTGGAGCCTTCATGAGGTTGACCAGTAGCTACCTGGAGAAAAAAAACAGGAGAATTACCTTTCTTCTGCTGCTCATAATATGATGCACTTTGACTGATTAAATATTTATTATGGTATTTATTAATACTTAACTGGTTGTATTTGTGAAGCCCATCTATGGGATATGATTTGTTTCATAATTTTTTAGCAATAAGTCTTAATTGTCAAACAAAAAAATTGAGAAGAAAAAACTATACGCGAAAACAAAAAGAACTAAAAAGAAAAATCTATAAGTTATGTAGAAAAGAGGGGATTTATTTGATTGCTATACTCTCCACTTTTCAATTTAAAGTTATAATTTCAATTTAAGGTTTTGTGTCAAACCAATTAAGGAGTTTCTGATCAGCTTTCACACTAATATGTATGGATATATTCAGCAGTATATCCAGGCTAAATATAACTACTTAAAACAATACATATAATAACCTTATTTTTGTCAAAGTGAAACAGTCTTCTAAACAATACTTGTACCATAAGGCACTAAAGCTCTGTTGTTGTAGCAGTTGTCTCTGGGGTTACAATGTACAAATTTAAAAAAAAACTATTACAGTGTATTTGACCTGTGTGAGGTAGCGGATCTGGGCGCTCAGTTCACTCTCCACTCGGTTTACGGAGTTCTGGAACTGGACCAGCTGTCTGTCCAGGAGGCTGGCATTATGTTTGTCTTTGGAGAGTTCCAGAACTATATTACCTGCAAGGATAAGCATACAAGAAAATTTTGTGACAATACCAAGAGCATAATTTAAATTCATATTGTACTAGACACTAATATAGTGTTACTTCAAGCTGCAGCCGAACTGGCTGAAAACATTACATCTGACATTAGCCACCTCTACCTACTGCTGCTACAAAGGAGGATGATGAGAGCTGATTTTGTTGGCCAGAAAGCCAAAACAATGAGCACAAATAGGGTGAAAAGCTCAGTAGAGCTGAGGATAACTGCAGAGTTTGTGGGTTCAGCACTACTGGCAACACCATTTTTTAAAATTTATATTATTATTATTTTTATTTTATGTCTATTTTATAGGGAAAAATACTGTATATAGCATGAACCAACGCCACACACCATAGCATTTATAGCCTACACTAGTTTGCCATGCCCATCCTGAGAGCCTTTAAAAGACACAAAAGTCAACAAGGAAATACAAACAGAACTTACAGAGCTTACATTACACATATGCCCCTTTCAGACATTGGATGTGTAACATTGTTGGCTTCATCTATCTGTTTAAGTGATGGTTTTTTTGTCTTTCAGACACAGCTGTATGTAGCTAGAAGTTTGTTGCAGCTTTATTCGTCATGACATGAGTGTTACAGAAAGTCATAGTGTGTGCTCGGTTATATTTGGCATCCAGTCCAAAAAGGGAGCACTGTCACTACTGGAGAACAGCGGTGAGTTGGAACTCAATAAAAACCATCATTTGTGTGAGGGACACTTACGATTATTATTGTTGTTGTACAAGAGTTTTTTTTAAATCCCTCTTTTGCCCAACCACAGGGGAAAAAATAATTTGTATACACTTTATTTCATTCACCAGTTAAAATTGGCTCATTCAGTGTTTTGTGGTTTAACACTTAAATGCATAAGGGTTTTTTCAAACATTCCTCCATACCTTGGGTCATAGCAACCTGGCACTTACATAACACAGATTAAGCCATATACAGTCAGGTACATAAGCTTTAGGACAGTAACAACATTTTTGTTATTTTGCCTCTGTACACCACCACAATGGATTTGAAACAAAGTTATCAAGATGTGATTGAAATGTAGACTTTCAGCTTTAATTCAAGGATTTTAACAAAAAAAAATCTCATTTACCGTGTAGGACAGCTCTTTTTATACATAGTCCTTCATTTTCAGAGGCTCAAATGTAATTGGACAAACCAACATATCTATAAATATGAGGATTATTTTCAATACTTGGATGACAATCCTTTGCAGTCAGTGACTGCCTGAAGTCGGGACCCCATGGAGATCACCAAATGGTAAGTTTCTTCTTCTTCGCCAGGCCTTTACTGCAGCTGCTTTCAGTTGCTGCTTGTTTGTGGGTCTTCCTGCCTTCCATTTTGTCTTCAGTTAGTGAAAAGTATGCTCAGTTGGGTTGACGTCAGTTGACTGATTTGGCCATTGAAGAATTTTCCATTACTTTGCCTTGAGAAGCTCTTGGGTTTTGGGTCATTATCCATCTGTACTCACAAGCACTGTCCTATAACTTTTGCATCATTTGGCTGAATCTGAGCAGTTAGTATAAACCTTTACACTTCAGAATTCATCCTACTACTTCTATCAACAGCCACATCATCAATAAACACCAGCGATCCAGTTCCATTGGCAGCCATACTTGCCCATGCCTTGACACTGCCTCCACCATGTTTGACAGATCATGTGGTATGCTTTGGATCATGAGCTGTTCCTTTCCTTCTCCATATTATTCTCCTTCCGTCATTCTGGTACAAGTTAATCTTGGTTTCATCTGTCCGAAAAATCTTGTTCGTGCACTGGGCAGGCTTTTTTAGATGTTTTCTGGCAAAATCTACTCTGGCCTTTCAATTCTTGATTGCTACAAGTTTACATTCATGAAGGTGTCTCTCGGCCTAGTGATCTTCCAGGCCTTTTGGTGTTGCTGTGCTTGCAAGTGCATTCTTTCTTTTTAAAAATGTACCGAATTGTTGATTTGGCCATTCCTAAAGTTTCTGCTATTTGTCTGTTGTTTTTTTTTTTTCAGCCTAATGATGGCCTCCTTCATTTGCATCAACATGTCTTTGGACTGCATAACGAGAGGTCCAATTAAAAGCTACCAAATGCAAATTCAGCTCTTGGAATCAATTCCAGACCATTTATCTGCTTCATTTGACATGAAATAATGAGGGAACAGGCCACACCTGTCAAAGAAATTGTTTGTCAGTCAATTGTCTAATTACATCTGAACCTCCTAAAATGAGGGACTATAAAAGGGCTGTAATTCCTAAATGTTTAATACAATATTTCTTTTAAACCCCTTGAATTAAAGATAAAAAGTCTACACTTCAATCACATCTTGATGGCTTCATTTCAAATCCATTTTGGTTGTATACGGAGGCAAAAATTATGAAAATCTTGTCACTGTCCAAATATTTATTTACCTAACTGTAATAAATCATATTGCTTGAAACTTTTAAGAATGTCTTATTAACAATAACAAACACAGAAAAAATATTTTGTCATTTAAGAAATTTTACTATCATTTATAGATGATGATGATCATAATATAAATGTCAGACTTTTTTTCTTATTTCTCAGCATAGCCTGTAATATTTCATGTTTATACACTCTTATCTTACACATACTGCAACTTCTCATGGACTAACACTGACCACACAAAATTAGTCAGCAAAATAATTATCAATTACACTTACTCGTGGTCAACATGGACATGCACACCGTACACTGCTCCACTGTTTTGTGGACCAGCACAGCTTGACAGATAAATCTCCAGTGTTTTGCAGGAGTTTTATCAGCTGAAGCAGTTGTGTTTCTGGACAAACCAAAGAACTATAAAGGATTCATCAGCTTCCTGGAAGTCGTGGCACTTCAGCCATCACAAAAGCTGAAGGCCAAAGTTTTCTAGGAAAGTGTGTTGCTTGTGAGATCTTCTGGCTGTCCATGTTGGAAATTTGTCCAGGAAAACTACTTGTGCCTTTATTTAGGCATGACCGAGGCAGTTGAGGTAAAGACAAGGAGATCCCCCCATCAGTCCTAACTTATCTTCGGACTGCTACTTGGACAGTATCTTAAATGTTATCTCATTCAGAGTGCACGTCGTCAGAGCTAGCTTCGTCTTTCTCATGCTTCTGTTCTGCATAACTGTTTTCATGCTATCACTTGCATACAGCATATCACTGAAAAAAACCCCACTTACATACAGTGTATTCAAAAAGTATTCAACTGTCTTGCCTTTTTTTGTTTAAATTAATTTTTTCCCCCATCATTCTACACTTAATACCCTACGATGACGAAGCAAAATAAGACTTAAGAAGTTTTTGCATATTTATTAAAAAGGAAACACTGAAATATCACATTGACATAAGTATTTAGACCCTTTGCTATGACACTTGAAATTTACCTCAGGTGATTCCCTTGATCAACTCTTGATCATCTTTGGGATGTTTCTACACCTTGGTTGTCCAACTGTGGTATATTCAATTGATTTGACATGATTTTGAAAGGTACACACCTGTCTTTATAAGGTTTCACTGTTGACAATGCATATCTGAGCGAAAACCAAGCCATAAGGTCGAACGAATTACCTGCAGAGCTCAGAGACAGGGTTGTGTCTAGGCATATTTCTGCTGCATAGAAGGTTCCCAAAAGCCTCCATAATTCTTAAATGGAAGAAGTTTTTGAACAACCAGGACTCATCCTACAGGTGGAAAGAAGGGCCTTAGTAAGAAAGGAGACCATGTACCCTGATGGTCACTCTGGCTGAGCTCCAGAGATCCTGTGTGGAGATGGGAGAAACTTCTAGAAGAACAACCTTCAACCATCAGCCCGCTTGAAGTTTGCAAAAAAGCAGCTAAAGGACTCTCAGACTGTGAGAAACAAGATTCTCTAAGTGCCTCAATTCTAAGTGTCATGTCTGGAGGAAACCAGGCACTGCTCATCACCTTCCCAATACCATCCTAACGGTCAAGCATGCTTGTGGTAGCATCATGCTGTATAGGTGTTTTTCAGTGGAAGGGACACAGGGTTGAGGGTCAGCTGAATGGAGCAAAGTGCAGAGATATCCGTATGAAAACCTGGTTCAGAGCGCTCATGACCTCCAACTTGGCCTATGGTTCACATTCCAACAGGACAATGACTCTGGGAACACAGCCAAGACAACACAGGAGTGGCTTAGGGACAACTTGTTGAATGTCCTTGAGCAGCCCAGCTGGAGCCCTGACTTGAACCTAAGCGAACCCCTCTGGAGAGACCTGAAAATGGATGTCCACTGACAGTCCCCATCCAACCTGATAGAGTTTGAGAGGATCTGCAGAGAAGAATGGCAGAAAATCCCAAAACCCACGTGTGAAAAGCTTGTTGTGTCATACCCAAGTAGACTCAAGGCTGTAATGGCTGCTATAGGTGCTTGAACTAAGTACGGAATACTTATGTTGAAGTGATATTTCAGTTTTTCCTTTTTTAATAAATTTGCAAAAAATTTCTAAAATTTTGTTTTAGATTTACCATTATGAGGTAATGAGTGTAGATTGATGATGGGAAATTAATTTAAATGATTTTAGCATAAGACTGCAACATAACTAAAAAACTAAAGGTCTGAATACTTTCTGAATGCACTGTACCTCAGGTCTATATTGACTCTTCTAAACTTGTTAGAGAAAAACAATTGGAAAAACTATGCTTTTTTAAAAACAATTTTGACAGTCTGACATCAGAACACTGGTGTGTTAGTTTAAGGAAAAGGAGGGGGCTGGGTGCTTCACTGAATGAAATGAATGATTTAGAAAGGGTATATAGTACCGGGTTCCTGAAGACCCGAGGTATGCATTTAAGGGTTAAACTCATATTATTTTTCAGCGTAAAAATTGGTGATTAAGTGATAGACTTTTTACAGTGATCTTCAGAAAGTTGAACAACACATATTAAGTCTCTCTCATATTTAATCCACTGCTGTTGCAGCCTTTAAGTTACTCTGACAGCATTCAGTTCAGACTTGTCTTGTTGAAAGTGATATACAGTCAAGCACTTAGTAAAACATGAAACCAACATGTAACACTGCTGTCATGTTGATGTAAATGTTTTAGAGGGGCTTTAAGTATTTGATCTAGAGTCTTACCAATACAGGATAATTGAGGGTTTACAGAGTTGACCAAAATTATTTTTAGTCTACCCCTCCACTTTAACAAGAAAAAACACAATTCTCTCTGAAATCAATAGAAACTAGCAAAAGTAATTGGCATCCACTATTCTCTATTCCATATTTAATATAAGAGACAAGTTGCTTTTGATTTTTAATGTAACATATTATTTTAAATAATACAACAAATGAAGATGTTATGGTCAAAATTTTAGGACCCTTAACCTAATATGTTGTAGCACAAATTCTCTCAGGTTTGTTGGGTGCCTTCTACTAACTTCGAGTTACAGCTCTTTCCATAGACGTTAAATTGCCAGGGTGTTCTGGATTGTGGAAATTACCACAGTTGGCAGACCCAGCTCTCTCAATCTCTCCCTCTCAACCGCCAGAATATTACGTGCTGCCCCAGGGACAGGCACACACAATTGGCCCCCCGTGCCTGAGTCAGCGCCGAAGGCAGGTCCAGGAACGGCAGGAAGGGCTCTGACAACGACATCCGAACCAGGTCTGGGTACCACCTGGCACCCGGACACTCCGGCACTACCAAAATGACCAATAAATGCTGCATTTGGATCCTTTGGAACATCGGCACCATCAGCGTCAGGGGTGGAAAGATGTAGAGCAGGCCGGAGGGCCACACCAGTGGGCTAAGGCATCCACTCCCAAGAGGGGGGGGACTTGCCCTCTCGAAGGGAGTACCAGAGAAGACACTGTGCATTCTCCTTGTTTGCAAAAAGGTCAGCCACAGGCCGGCCAAACCGCTGCCAGATCAGCAAGGCCACGTCAGGCAAGATGCTCCACTCGTCCTTGAATGGACCCCCTTTGGACATCCTGTCCGCTCCCACATTGAAGGTTCCTGGCACATGACTACAACAAGCAGAAATGGTGATCTGCAAGTCAGTATTTCTGCAGCTATCCTGTGCAGGCTGGGGGACCTCACGGCCCTCTGCCTGTTTAGGTAAGCTACTACTTTGGTGTTGTCTGACCTCTCCATCACGTGTAAGTTGTTAAGTAAAGTTAGGCAACCTTCTAAACTGCTCTGAGCTCCAGCAGTTTGATATGGCGGATTGGTTCTGACCACCCACTGTCTACCATGGCCTGGTCGAGCATCCTGCCCAAGCAGGCGAGGGATGCATCAGTGAACACCTGAACATAGTGCGGAACACACCCTAGCCTCATACCCTGGCGGAGAACGCTGGGTGAGTTCCAAAATGCCACTTTGATCTGCACCCGTGAAGGCAGACAACCTGCGGAGCTTGTCGCAGCTTGGATGCAGTTTGAGATGCACAAACGAAAGTTGGATGTTTCTCATGTGTAGCAGTCCCAGGCTCACAATTGCGTGAGCCTCTGACATCATCTTCAGCAGGGACATGGGCCTCCCCACAGTTACCTTTACAACTGTTTCAGAGGTCAGAGCATCCACTAGCGAAGCACGTACGAAATAGAATGATAGTGCTGTTGTTCAATTATTACTTGAACTGTATGCTTACTGACTCGTAAACGTAAAATCAAGTTTGTCAACGGGCGATAGCCTACACCACTCATCTACTCGCAGGGATTAGTTTGCTGCCAACAGTGGACTCGTAGAGGTCTCTGGTATACAATACGGCCCCGGTAATAAAACAGTTACCCTGGTAATAAAATAAGTAATTATTAATAATTGCTTGTTACTTACCAGCTGTTATAAACGCCAATACCGATTTATCCGCTCTAATTGTTTCCACTGTTAATGTAAGTAAATAATCAATACAGCTGTAAGAAACACATTTTTCTTAAGTAATTAAGACAGTAGGACGGTATGAGCATGGACATGGCGGGGTTGAAAATTCTGCGCACTGGGCAGAATTGGGCCCTGTCTGGTAGCTACTACTACTGCAGTGTAAGTACAAAATCAGTCAAATTATGTAAGGGTACAATTTTTGTTGCTTAAATTTTTTATATTATGTCCTCACCGGCACACTGCAGGATCATCGCTATCTCTTTCTCCACGTCCTCCAGAGCTCTGAGCCGCTCATTAGCCATCACTAGGCAGGAAACAGCTACAGTCAGCAGCTCTCCAAAAACAAGTTGTACTGTTATAACACACAGTGTAGTCGAGAGGGCCGGTGTGGACAGGGGTATATATAAACCTGCTTGGCTCAGTTTACCTTTAAAAGACAAATGCTTGGAAGCTGAAACTGCTGAATCTGCACATCAACAAAAACCTCACTAAATTGACGTCAACCAGTCGCACAGTGTTGACGTACGCTTGGCGGAGAAGCAAGATGGCTACATCGGCTTGGCTGCATGGATCATCTGCTATGCGACTAACAGAGGGTTTAGTGTCGGTTCTGAAAGAACACCGTCCAGAGTATTTACCTGCTTTATTGGCCAACTACAGAGAACATGGCGTGTTCCCGACACAGGTAGAGCCCGACCCGAAGAAGCATGTTACCTTGGGAGCTAGTTACCTGTTAGCATGCTGTCGCTGTGCAGCGGCAGCTACAGGCTTTGTTGTTTACTGAGCTGGCATCAGGAGTTAGAGTTGGACAGTCTGTAACAGAGGCTGAGGGGTTGCTGGTGTTGTTTAATGTGTTTTGCCTTCATTTATAGTAAACACCTTTTTTTTTATCTCTGCAGGGCGCGAGCACCGTCGGGGGTCTCGTGGGTTTCAGCAATGCAAAATTGGGCTCGAGCAAAACCAGGTGAGAAAAAGAATGTTTCGCCAGCTTTTATAATATTTCAGTCATCACTATGCTAATGATAACAGTGGTAACGTTGTGGTAATGTTATTGTTTCGTTTTTTAATTTTTTTTTGTACATTTCGGTAATATATTGGTATTATCCTCACTAGTATTTCTAGTGACGTTGTCTTATGTATCAAATGACAAAAGTGAATAACTGAAACACTCTTAACTGAAAAACACCAAGAAGAGCATATGTGGCTTGCTGATGACGAAAATGGTAGCATGAACAACTCATTATTAATGAATTTTCACACTTTTAATATACAGCGCCTTTAGGAAAACTTCCCACCGTTTGTTTGGGATAATTTTTTTGTAAGACAGGACCATTCTGTAAAGTTTGGCGCTTTTCAGTCATAAATAGGGCAAAGTATAATTTCAAGTTTTTCGATACTAGTCATGATAGCTAAGTTTCAGTACCAGTAGGATACCTTTTTGATACCTTGTGGCAGGTTTCTCATCACTGTCCGTAAGATAGTGTAAATGTTATCGTTTTATCCTATTTTTATTCCTGCTTATCATATGACAAAACTATATAAAAGCTGAGAGGTAAATGTTCCTGGAGATGAACTAAGACAGAATAGCTGAGATGTAGAGGGGTCAAAGAGAAGCCTGTATCTACAATCTACTACAAAATCTTGACACACCAGAGACAAATTCCATTGATTATAAGTCTTATTCATGAATCACAGATTTCGACGATTAATGCAACGAGAGAGCTGCTACGATTTACTAGGAGTCTGGTGCATTTTCCTACAACTCCAAACTGTTGGAAAGGGTAAAGTGTATTGAGACAAAATCTCTCTCTGTGTGTGGTGGGGGGCAGGTTTGAGGGGCTCTGCTTGCTCTCCATGCTGGTTAAAGACAGCTCCAGTGATCTGTTCGAGCAACACTGCCTTTCCTGGCTGCGTTCCCTTCAGCAGGTCATACAGGTACTATGCGTGCACATAAATGCACACAAAAACACACTCTTTTTTGTGTTGTCCAAAGTTGTCAGTTTGTTTCTTCCATAAAACCTGATTTATGACTAATTGGAAACCTGATAATCTACAAAGCCCGACTTCCCCTTTTCTGATTCCTCTACTGTATGTCTTTGAATGTTCTTCTTTAGTCTCAGGCTCCAGTTCAGACCATCCAGCTTGCGGTGAACATTCTAAAGGATTTGCTACAGTACTCATCCCAGCTAGCAGAGCTGGCCAGGGAAGTTGGCCTCAACTCCATCCTGGGCATCCTGACGTCTCTGCTGGGCCTCAAGACAGAGGTGAGGGAACAGGGCAGTGGAATCAGGTGGAAAATTTATGGTGGCCAGAACCATGTAATCATGAAGGGCCACATGACAACACAGAACATCAAAAACACAATTATTAAGCAGTCTATGAAGCCTCGTGTGGAATTGTTATTATTTTTTAAGATTTGTTTGGATGCCCTGGTGGCCTAGTTGGTCGAAACAATTAATCAATTAGTCGATTAACAGAAGTTTTAAACAGCACTATCATTCTAAAGATATGTTGCAGTTTTATGTGATTATAGCATCTTCCATAGTATGGTACAAGTTTTGTTTGTAGAAAAATTAGACAAACTTGGTGAAAACTGGTATTGCCCATGTGCTGCTTTTACATTTTACATTTTAATGTCTAAATGATTAATTGATTTAATAGAAAAGTAATCAAGAGATTAATTGACAGTTAAAAGAACTTTCAGCTGTTGCAGCCCTTACCAGTTTAGCCCTATTTTCACTTTTCTTCCTGTGATCGCAGTGTGAGCTGTCAGCCATGGAGGGGATGACAGCCTGTATGACCTACTACCCCAGAGCCTGTGGGTCCCTCCGGGTAAGATAGAAAGGAGACAAAGAAGACTAGAATGAAGGATTTTTATTTCTCAATTTAGAAACTTTGTCGTATTGATTTAGAGATAACTTTAAGATCATATGTATTTCACTTCAGTCATTTGAGAAAAAACTGAAATATCTGAGCTGTTTTTCTTCTTTTAGGACAAACTGGGAGCCTATTTCCTCTCCAAAATGGACAGTACAAACAAGAAAACACAAGGGGTTTGTGATTCTCACTCTTTCATAATATCTATTGATAAATATATATGTTGGTTTTACCCTTGTCTCATTTTCTCAGTCTTCCACACAAAAACAATGCACTCTTACCTCCCAAAGTACAGTGCAAACTGATAGTGAAGCAGAACATCAGAAGTCAAGCTCTTTTTCTGCAGGATTTTTGACATTTTTAATTTCCTTGTCCCTGTGTCACTCTCTGATATTAGATAGCTTGTCAGTGTTATGGTCGCTTGCCCTGTCTGGGGGGCCTGTTGGACAGAGGGGTGGGTGCTGGCAGAGCTGAGGGCTGGACCAATCAGATTCACTGCTTACTGGCCTCAGCAAATGGCCTGCTGGCTCAGATCTACCAAGGTTCAGAAACAGGTAAAATTTTCTATCATTGATGGTTGTATTTCTCTGTAGAACCAGGCTTCAATTCATATCTCCCCCTAACTTTTTTTTTTTTTTTACTTAATTCATTGTGGTTATATGCCAAATAATAACAACACACAGACAGAACTCAGTCTTGTGAACACCTGGGGACAACCTTAAAGTTTCACTTAGTCCCAGCTGGGAATAGTCACCTGGTCCGTCCATCCATCCACCCATTTTCTGCCACTTATCTGGAGTCAGCTTGCGCTGACTCCAGATAAGTAGACTTTATCTACAGGTTAGTGCAGATGTCCCTCCCCACAGCAACGTTTTCTGTTTGCTCCAAGGGGATCCTGAACCCAATTTATGTGAATTAAGGTTGACAAAATATTAGGAACACCTCTCAGTATAACCCAGTTCAGTTCAACATGACCACAAATTACAGCCTCCAAAATTATGATTAAAATAAATCAACACCTCTTCCAAACAGATTTAGGGAGGGTTTATGCAGGCCTGTTGTATTATACAGCATTAGTTTTATGTAGGTGTACCTAATAAATTGGCCAATGGGTGTAATTAATTTAATCACTGTATGTCATAGTAAGCTTTCCCTGAACTGGTGAATCAGTAATTTTACTGAAAATTTTACATAAATCCATGCCATACCAATTTAAGTTTTATTTCATCAATGGAATAATATGCAGTCAAGAAAATCACTGGCAAATGTATTTTAAGATCATCAAGGAAAATATTTGAAATGATATAAAATTAGTTTAAGGCATTTTCTCACTCATACATGGCCATTAAAGGAAACAGAAAATATACAATGCCCGAAAAACAACATTAGATGATATATGGTGTAAAATGACCTTACCGTAACAGCAGCGGTGCATAAATTAATTGTTCTGTCTGTTAATAATCCTAATACAGTTAGGTCCATAAGTATTTTGACAGTGACACAATTTTTGTAAATTTGCCTCTGTACACCACCAGATGGATTTGAAATGAGTGGCCTATGGTGTTACAATGGTACATACTTAAAAAGAAGGAAAGCACTGGTCAGCTCAGCAATACCGAAATGCCTGGAAGACTACAGAAGACAACTAA
Organism: Xiphias gladius; assembly: GCF_016859285.1. Lineage (NCBI taxonomy): Eukaryota > Metazoa > Chordata > Actinopteri > Istiophoriformes > Xiphiidae > Xiphias > Xiphias gladius. Next base: position 353,082 of record NC_053411.1, read on the forward strand.
ATGATCATAGAATTCCTTCCTAGGTGAAGAAAAACCCCTTCACAACCTTCTAGCCAGGTCACGAACACTCTCAAGAAGGTTGGCGTATCATTGTCAGGTGCTTTTGTGAAAGTCTACAATCAAGAGAGGCCCTCATTAATGTAAATACAGACGGTGTACCACAAAGTGAAAACCACTCGTAACACTCAGATTAGACTTTGCCAGTAAACAACTAGAAAAGCCTCCCCAGTTCTGGAACAAGATTCTTTGGACAGATGAAACCAAAATTAACTTGTACCAGAATGATGGGAAGAGATGAGTATGGAGATGGAAAGGAATGGAAGATACGAAGCATACCACATCATCTGTCAAACATGGTGGAGGCAGTGTTATGGCATGGGCATGTATGGCTGCCGGTGGAACTGGGTCACTGGTGTTTATTGATGATTTACCTGCTGATAGAAGTAGCAGGATGAATTCTGAAGTGTACAAGGTTATACCATCTGCTCAGATTCAGCCAAATGCTGCAAAAGTGATAGGACAGTGCTTCACAGTACAAATGGATAATGACCCAAAACATACTGCAAAAGCAACCCAAGAGTTTTCTCAAGGCAAAGAAATGGAATATTCCTTACTGGCCAAGTCAGTCACCTGATCTCAACCCAACTGAGCATGCTTTTCACTTACTGAAGACAACCCAAGAGCTTCTCAAAGCAAAGAAATTTTGCCTTTTTCATACAAGCATTAAAAAAATCCTTATATTTGTAATTATGCTAGTTTGTCCAATTAAACTTGAGCCTCTAAAAAAAGGGGGGGGGGCTATGTATAAAAATGGCTATAATTCCTAAACGGCTAATGCGATATTTTTATTAAAACAGGATTGGTTGTCCAGAGTTAACTAAGCTCCATCAGGCCACAAAGACATTATACAACTGTTTTCACAAGCTGAGGAAAACTTACCATGACATGAACACTGAACTTGATATGTAGAATGATGTCGTACCCTTTCAATTCTGATTTGAGAAACACAAATGTCAAAGAACTGATAATCCAATCCTTGTCATAGATGATTGAAACTAAGTTTGTCAAACACTACAGTGTAGGAACTATACAGTTATTTTATAACCCTTGAAAATCAAATTACATTTTAAATTAAAACCCCTTTCACAGTGGACAAAAAACCCATCAATACCCACTAACATTTGGCTTTTGTCTTCAGTGGGAAAGGGTACAATTGGCATTCATTCTCGGGTCAGATGTCTCTGCAGTAGTCACAGCTATTTATCGACTCCAGCTTTGATCGGTAATGATGGAAACATGACACCTGGGTAGACATACTAATTTTTGACTCCGTTGTGGTGCTATGATACGTGTCGAGGTTCCAGACGTTGGTAATAAAATAGCCAGGAACATTTATTGTTTTTACAGTCTATGGGAACAATGTGCAATGGTGATTTTGGTGATGGTGATTTTGTTCTTCGTATGGAACATTGGCAAGACAGCTAATAATAGATATTTTAAAAAAAGAAACTGCCGTAACAGGGTTGGTTGGATTTTCACATTTGTATTGTGCTCTGATGATACAGTTTGCTATGAGCTGATTGTTGTTTGCTTGTGACAGATGGAACAGTACAGTATGAAGGTCCGGGGGTAGAACTGGCCTTTCCTCATCTCGACCAATCAGATCCCCTGCTACTGTTGCAGCTCCAGCACAGATACACAGCTATCTGCCTGGCACTCAAACACACACTCAGGTAAAACACACACACAAAATTTTAAAGGAAAACCCAACTTGAAAAATGTCTCTCCACCCAAACAACAATGAAATGTTCTTGTTTACATATTGTGGTTTTTAGTTATTAGAATAATTTTGTTTTTCAAATGCTAAGGTTTTTTGATATCTTGAATTTCTGCCCCTTTGACATTACAATGTCAAGAAAAATGCCCAATAAAAAATGTCCACAGTTTTCATTTAGACTAAGTCCACCTTGATCTGACTGTCTAACTCCATCAACTGGGTAATGGTCATGGAGATGAGTAAGAACCTAATTCCCACTCTTTGCAGGTTATTTGCACTTTATTTGTAAGATAGCAGAACCTGCCAGTTCCTGACTTAATGTACTAGCTGGAGAGAAGAAACTTTTGAGAAAAAGATAACCTACTTGGGGTGTTCCAGGTAGAATGTAATTTACTCAGGATGGCCTGAATGGTCACTTCCACAAATAGTAAAAACCAGGTCTGTATGTGGGGTACCCTTCCTGTAGTACACAATAGATGTAGTATGATCATGCTGTGTAGTGTCAGTAAAAGAATTGCATAATTGCAGAGTTAATTTTACAGAGACTGAGGAATAACAAACCTTATAAGTCTTCACATAGTACCGCTTTTAGCAGATACAATACATTCAACAGTGTTTCTCTCACATAGTAACAAGGATCGAAACCAAAAATCAAATGGAAGTAAAGAGTTTGTGAAAATCACTGTTCCAGGATTAAAGGTGTTCATTGTGTTCTGATCTTGTCTCTGTCCATCAGGGTAGATCCAGCCTCAGCTGTCCGTCTGCCTGTCAGGCCAATACTCAACCTGGTGTGCCGAGCCGTCGCTGTCAGCTCCAAGAGCGTAGTGAGTACGCGCACACACAAACTCACACACTAATTATTAATGAGCACAGGTGATGTACCATCAGCCAGAGCTTTTGGGTACATTTTTATAAATGCATATATACAAAAGGCATTGATCATAATCCGCCCGTATGTGTCAGAATTTAACAGGAGACGGAGGTGTGAGGATGCTGGTCCTGCCCATCATACACACCAACACACTGGAAGTCCTATCAACTCTTATCACAGTGTGAGTACACACACACACACACACACACACACACACACACACACACACACACACACACACACACACACACACATTAGCTGACTCTGAAGATATAAGTTATTGTTTGTAGGAAAATGTCGCTTTGTCAGATCTTGGTTATGTTATTTTGTTTTTTGTTTTGTTTTTTGAACATCACAAATATTTATATCATATTCAATAGATGAATCATTCTGAAGATACCAGCACGTATAGAGGATTACAGTGTTAATATGGCATTGATGTTTGTGGGTTGCTGGCGCTTTGTCTGTTCTGTGTGTATATTACAGTGTACGTAGCGGCATGGTTCAATACACTGTAGTACTACAGAGGCTGTTCTCTCAAACCCTATCTGCCTGGACACCTCTGCATGAAGCCAGTCTGGGACAGCAGAGAGCCTACAGGTAACTGCAGGGCTTCCACACCTGGAAGCTTTTGTTTTATTTGTACAAACAAGCCCCAAGTGTTTACAAGTGTAAACGCAGAGTAACCAATACCCAAATTACATGCACCAATGTTCAAAAAAACAATACTTTTGTCCGCCACATCAGCGTTTTGTATCAGCAACTGATTGTCTTACAACTATGGATCTCTCGAATGCTGCAGCAGACATGGGAAAATCAAGCATTTTTGGGCGAGTGTCATTTGAAACTAGCAAATGAATGACCTGTTACATTTCAATATCCTACCTTTTAATTTGAATTGGATTCACTGAATCAGGTATTGGGGATGATGTCTTGGAGGTACATTGTTCTACTATTAATTTTGCCTTAGCTGACCCTCATTTAGCACTTTTTTAAGCTTATTGTCATGTTTGACTACACCAATGGTCAAAGTTTTAGAACAACCCCCATTCCAGTTTTCAATTAAATTTAAGCATTTCAAGTCAACCTTAAATGATACAAAGGTATGTGGTACTCTGCCCAAGGTAAAAAAAGAAAAAAATAGTCTAGGTTACCAAAAACTGAAAAATCATTTAAATTTTATAGAAAACACGCCCTTTTCAGGGATTAAGAAATTGGTTAATCCACAGCTTTCCTGCCGCAATGGAAGGAAATTAAAGCCTTGAAAGTTAATTCAAACAATTCCTTCAGTTCCCCCAAATTTTGTTGATTACTTACAAACCCTGTCTGTACAAAGGCAGTATTGGAACAAACTGTGTTACTACAATTCTGATGCATTATTAGGACAATACTGTACTGCATGAAGTAGTATTGTATATTGCTATCAAAAAGGTGAGGAAAAGGCAAGTAACAAAGGAGACAGACTGGTTGGTTAGGGGTTCATCCTACAGTAAGATAATGACCCAAAACAGTAGAAGAAAAGAACTAGAGGGTAGGCTTCAAATGATGGAAGACCGGAACAGTCTCCAGCCTTAAATTCCATGGAGCTGATTTGGGATGAACTGGAAAGAAGTAAAAGCAAAACAAACTACAAGTGCAACACATTTTTGGGAACTTCTGCAACAGTGGTGGGACAAACTTTCTGAACAATATTTGATTTCCATTGTCGAAGGAACGTCACAAGTGTGTTCGGCTGCTGAATGAGTCAAACCTTTAGATTAAATTTAGTTCCATGATTCCTTGTTTTTAAAATCACTTTGATTTCAGGAACACTGAGACGTTGAGTTATTTAAATATAAAAAAATTAAGTGTTTTAAAACCTCTGAACAGTAGTGTACATTATCTTTCCTAGTTGGGAGATTTTCCACAGTATTCCTAAATTAAGGCTATTTTACAAAGGCTGACCATATATGGTATTTTGAGTGTTTTTGGATGTAAATTAGCATATTCTTTAATGAGCAATGGGTGTAAAATGTGTGTTTTATCATTGGTCATTAATATGGTTAGTTTTTTTGTGTTGAATGACATACAGGATACAAACCATGGTATGATTACGGGTCAAGGCATGGAAAAAGGCCTAAATTTTCTCAGTCTATTATAATGCAAACAGCACTGAGCAAAAATATTTGGCGTGTATCATAAAGCTGGGGAGGCTGAAGCGTTTGTTTCTTGTGGCTCTTCCTTCATTCCACAGCTCAGTGCGAGTATCGGTGTACAGAACCTTAGAGCTCTGGGTCCAGGTGGCTGGAGCCTCTGCTAGCATTCTTCAAGGAAGCCCAAGCCATTCAGAGCTCCTTTTTAGCCACCTGCTCGGTGACATCACACCAGGGGCAGAGTCTGTCAAGGTGAGTTCAAGTTCCATGTAGTTAGTTTGAATATACTTAAGCACCATGTATTTAACAATAAAAATGACTTAGTTTTAGACATTTGCTTTTTGAAACTCAGATGGACAAGCAGTTTGTTGCAGCAGGTGTCTACTACAGACAGGTGACAAATTAAAGGAAGAACCTGAATAAATGAGTGGACAAACATAATGAATGCAGATACTTCCACACAGTTGCACTACAATTAAGCAATTAACATCAAAGCAGGCTGTGTGGCATGTAAAGAAATGCTGAGCAGGCCCAGTTGATTCTGAATTTGTATCACGATTGCAGGAGGAAAAGATATAAGTGACTTTGAAAGAGGGTTCATTGCTGGGGCACAGATGTCAGGAGCTTCAGTCACAAAATATGCTCAACTGGCTTGTATTTCAATAGTAATAGCAACCAAAGTGACATCTGCATTAAAACGACATCAGTAAATAGGGTTGGAAATTGTGGTTTACAGCGTACATTTGATGACAGTTCTGCTCGTGCATTAGTGCGATATGTAAGGAAAAACGGAAGAAGATCTCTTCCTCAGTTGACTGAGAATGTCAATGCAGGACGGTAGCAGTCCGTCAACACTTATGTAAATAAGAGAGGGATATTATATTAGGGTTGCCGTGCATAAACCCCTCATTACATAGATGAATGCATATTTGAGAGTTCAGTTGTGCAAAAACCATAGGCACTGGTCTACAGAGATGTGGAAAAAAGTGATATAGTCAGATGAGTTGTCCTTCACCATATTTTCAACAAGTGGGCGAATGCATGTGTGGCGTACACCAAAAGAGTTGTACAGGCCTGAATGCTTGCCCCTCACTGTAGGGGTCTACAGTGAGGGGATCCGTTGGCTCAGTTATGCTGTGGTGAACATTTTTGCTGTAATGGTTTGGATCCACATGTCTCCTTAGATGGAAGGGTCTCTACAAATCAATACGAAGTTTTTCTGAGTCATCACCTATGCTGAAACATTTGTATCCTGATGGGAGTGGTCTCTTCCAGGATGACAGTTGCGCCATTCGTAGGGCAGAAATTGTCACTGACTGGTTTAACGAGTATGAAAATGATTTGTATCATATGATAGGCGATTTTTGTGCCAACGTGTTAAGCAGCACCCTCCACCAACATCATCAAAACACCAAATGAGGGAATATGTTTTGGAAGAATGGTATTCCATCCAGAGTTCCAGAGTCTCGTAGAATCTATGCCAAGGTGCACTGAAGCTGTTCTGGCGGCCCATAGTGGCCCTGCACCTTTATAAAGACACCTTTTTGGTTTTTCCTTTAATTTGTCATCTATATCTGTATGTCTTTGTCATATGTCAGTGCAGCAGCATGTACGTTGTCTCTAACTCTCCCTTTGTCTTTTTGTCTGGTCTTTTACTCCAGCTCCGGGCAGGTCTGTCAGCTGATGTGGTCCCTGGAGGGAAACCAGGCCCTCGGAGGACAAAGCCTTTGGTCATAGCAGATGCAGGTGGGCCATCACTCCAGAGAAAAGGAGACCTTTTGGCCAATCAGGATACTTGCCTTTCAGCCCTCAGAGGTGAGATGCTGCCTCAGTCTGAGTACATCTTTTGTAAATGGTCTTTTGTAAATCCGTTTTAATTACACAGATGTTTCCTCTTCACAGCACTGAGACAAATCATACTGACAAGTGGTACACTGCTAAAGGATGATATACACAAGGTAAATGTCGATGTCACATTGTTGTTGCATTGTAATTTAGTTGAAAACATGCAAAAACAGCAGTTTGATTTCTTAATCAGATCTTCACTGTAACTATTAAACTACTTATACTAAACACTACAGATTTCTCTGAAACACACAGCAGAGATCAGTCACCTGCTGTAGTAACTGACATAGTAGTAGTTCTTAGACGAGATGATGTCATGGATGGGTCTCCCTTCTGTCCCTGGACAACTCATTTGCTTTTTTAATAGCAAACAGTCAGTCTGTGGTTTTCTACTCTGTGTTAATTTTTTCTCATAGCGTCTTCATGATGTGGTGCTGCCGCTGAGTGTGCGTCTTCAGCAGCAACAGTCCAGCAGCAACAGTGCATGTGAATCTGCAGGGGGCGTTAGTGGGCAGTACAGCAGTGCCCTTGCCCGAAGAGAGCTATACAGGTATTACCTTCATTCACATCATATCAAACATAGATTTACAAGTGTACTTCATTAGTATCTGTTCTTTGTTTGTATTTGCTTATTACTTTAACTGTAAAGCACTTTGAGCTGCATTTTGTTTATGAAAGATGCTAAATTAATTAATTATTACTATTATTAACTTGTGAAATAATTAATGATTATGAGGTTAAAGTGCTGACTGTTTCTATTCATAGTGGGATGAATCGTAGCCCTTTTTATACACTGTCTGCCAATATAAGGGAAAACATTTTTTGGACATATTCATCAAATAAAATACATGATCAGGCTGTTGACGGTTGTACAGTGCAATGTAGATGGGTTCATATCAGTGTTTTGTTTTTGTGGATTTTCAGGTTATTGCTGGCTCTGGTCCTGGTCCCATCACCCTGTTGGCCTCCACCTCTGACCTGTGCTGTATCCATCCTCAGCAACGCACGCGCTGACCGCAACCTCAAGGTGACTGCTCTCGGGGAGAGAGAAAAGAATGCAGTAGGGAGATTCGGCTGAGTGGTACAAATGTGTTGAAAGGTTTGAGTAACAGATCCATGTATTTGAGGGTTTATTAGATACCAAAACACTGAACAGCAGTTTTATAATACTATGGGACAAGATTTTACAACTCTATAAATTATCACAGCAGCAATCATTCTGTCTTCCGTTGCGACATTCGTAGGGAGAGAGAAATAACATGCATCAAAGGTCCCTCGCAGTGAAACTGACAAACGTGGTATGTGTATACGTCTATTAACCATTGGGCTACTGGGGGGGGCCAAGTTGCAGTGTAGGTTGAGTCAGGTTAATCTATTGGCACCCCTACTGAGCCACCACAGTGGTCTCATTGAAATAAATAATAACATTACAGCTGTCCCCTAAAAGTCGATGAGTCAGTGCATCAGTCGAGAAGACCCTGAGTTGACTCCCATTTTGTGAGTTGACTCACTGCACTTTTTTTTTTTTTTTTTAAGCTGCCTCATAGTACATAGAGCAACACAGGAGCAACAGAGTGGCATGCTGTAAACTTTACAAACCCAGTCTTGTCTTAAAATGACTGAACCACAAAACTAACTCGAATGGAATTAGAGACATGTGTGGGGAAACAGAATCAAGGCATCAGTTAGAAGTTCCAACTCATAGCTGACTCTAAAAATCTTTACTTGGGGACAGCCCTATATCAGATAGTGCTGTTGTTTGACTGTACATGGCCCAAATCGATACAAGATGGAGAACCATCTCAGCAGTACATCTCTTTTGTGCTAAGTTGCCAGTTGGTTTTCACTGGTGAAACTGGTCTAACCATGAGTTGAACTGACTACAGGCTAACGTTACAAATGGATAATGATTTGAACGTAGCTTCTCTTTTTGTGATCATGGATTAATTGTTTTACTGTAACACGCCTATAGCCCCTTTCCACCAATGCAAACCTAGGTTTCAGTTCTGGGCTGGTGCTAGCGCCAGTTCTGAGTTGGTTCAACTTGCGAACCTTCTAAGAACCGGTTTGCTTTTCCACAGGCTAGAGAGCCACCATAGTCATGTCATTATGTCACTGTATAGTCACTGTATACAGTCAGACAGTGACACAATTTTCATAATTTTGCCTCTGTACACCACCACAGTGGATTTGAAATGAAGCCATCAAAATGTGATGAAGTATAGACTTTCAGTTTTCATCAAGGGTTTAACAAAAATATTGCCATTTTTATAGATATTCCATCCTTTTTAAGCTCAAAAGTAACTGGACAAACCAACATAATTGTAAATATAAGGATTATCTTTACTACTTGGATGAAAATCCTTTGCAGTAAATGACTGCCTGAAACCTGGAACCCATGGACAACACCAAATGCTGAGATTCTTCCCTTGAGATGCTTGCCAGGACTTTATTGCAGCCGCCTTAGCTTGCTGCTTGTTTGTGGGTCTTTCTGCCCTCAGTTTTGTCTTCAGTAAGTGAAAAGCATTCTCAACTGGGTTGAGGTCAGGTGACTGACTTGGCCTTTTAAAAATATTCCATTTCTTTGCCTTGACAAGCTATTGGATTGCTTTGACACTATGCTTTGTTTTGTTATCCATCTGTACTGTGAAGCACGATCAGTTTTCACAGCATTTGGCTGAATCTGAGCAGATGGTATAGCCCTATAAACTTCAGAATTCATCCTGCTACATGTATCAATAAACACCAGTGAACCAGTTCCACTGGCAGCCATACATGCCCATGCCATAAAACTGCCTCCACTATGTTTGACAGATGATGTGGAATGCTTTGGATCATAAGCTGTTCATTTCCTCAGTTAATCTTGGTTTCATCTGTCCAAAGAATCTTGTTCCAGAACTGGGCAGGCTTTTTTTTTTTTTTTTAGATGTTTTCAGGCAAAGTTTTTTTTTTTTTTCCGTTTTTTTTTTTTTTTTTTTTTTTTGGTTTCTTTTTCTCAGCCTAATTTGAATCAGCACCTCTTTGGACTGCACATTGAGAGTTCCCATGAACAGCTACCAAATGCAAATTCAACACTTGGAATCAACTGCTGAACTTTTATCTGCTTAATTTGTCATGAAATAATGAGGGAACAGGCCACACCTAGCCATGAAACTGATGGTCAGTCCATTGTGCAATTACTTTTGAGCCTCTGAAAATGGATACGATGTATAAAAATGGCTGTAATTCCTAAATGGTTAATGCAATTTTCACTAAACCCCTTGAGATAAAGCTGAAAGTCCACACTTCAATCTAATCTTGATGGCTTCGTCTCAAATCCATTGTGGTGGTGTATAGAGGCAAAATTACAAAATTATGTCACTGACTGGTACAGACGTACCTGTCTGTACGTCTGTATATGTCTCTGCTTTCACAGGAACGCTAGCAAAACAACAACAATGGTGGACTACTTCGTCTCTTTACACGTGTTGTACCAGGCTTTGCAAACGTACATTGGCATCCAAACATTTTATGTTAATTTCCAAATTTTTAAAAATGGCAGTCACAAAGTTTTATTTGGTCTCCCCCCACAGCCCTTGACGTATATGGTTCTTGGTTCTAGACCAGCAAAGTGTTGGTGCTGCTTTCAAACCAGTTTTCCTTGCTGAGAGCCAGTTCTTTGACTGTAAAAATGTGAAAAATTGGTTTGAGATTAGGCACCTACTTAGAACCAGCCCTCAAACTGCCTTGTTGGAAAAGGGTACCAGAGGTGTCAGACGAGGCAAAGAACAAAATACATCATGACAAAACGTCATGTACTATATTTACGTGTACAAGCTATTTTCCTGTCATTCATTACACAGTTTTAATGACTCTCTGTACGTATGCTCCCTCCCTCCCCTCTTAGGTCTCTACATTCTGTACTGAGGCTCTGACCATCTGTAACTCCCTCCTCCACCCCCGCACTCCCTCCCTCACCCTCCCCTTACCCCCCCTTACCCTGAAACACACCCCTACAGTTCCAGTCCTCCCATCCTCCCAGGGGCCTACCCCTGGTCTCACTTTGCCAACCCTTTTAGGAGGAACCGCCCCTGGTCCTCCCTTCCCCACCCGCCACTCGCTCGGCCTGGGCCCCGCTTCCCTGCTGGGCTCTCTGGAGAACCACCTCTCCCTGGTGCCAGGGCTGCCGGGTCAGGCCCCCACCCCAGGAGACATGATCCTGTCCCCGCACACACACCATCTGCCAGATCAGGCTTCGCTTGGCCCTCCAGAAGGGCAGAGACCTGTGTTCATCCGCTATGAAAAAGAGGAAACGGAGGACGTGGAGATTTCTCTAGCCAGTGACTCAGACGACAGCGTGGTCATTGTTCCTCCGGGTATGCTCAACATGGAGAACCAGCAGGATGACACGGCAGTAGCAGCAAACTCCCAGAACATGGCCTCTGCTGCACCAGGGAGCACTACAGTCACGCTACCAGGAGGAGAATGTGTCACCATGGTACCCACAACAGCAGCACCAACCACATTAGATGGCCTCTCGCTTTCCAACAACCTCGCCACCTCCTCCCCCATCCTCTCCACTTCCACCACCCCCATCAACTCCTTCCCTCCTTCTAGCACCTCAGTGGTTTCCTTGGTTCCACCTTTGAACTCCAGCACACTCACAGCTCCACCTGGTGGTTTGGGGGACTCAATGCCTGGCAGACCTCAGCTCCAGCAGATGCTGCTGCAGCCCTCCACACCGAGCCAGCCTAACCCCATGGGTCTACCTCTCCAGATGCAGCAGCTGCAGAATCAGCTCAGTCAGCAGGGACGGCACCTCCACCAGCACCAACCACCACCTGCCAGCAACGAAGATTCAGCTGTCATCAACATCAACAGCACCGACGAGGAGGAGGAAGAGGAGGAGGACATGGAGGATGATGAAGAGCTGGAGGAGGAAGAGGAAGGGATGGATGAGGAGGATGAGGAGGAGGAAGTGAGCGATTTTGCTGAGGATGAGTTTTATGATGGAGAGGAGTATGAGGATTATGATGAAGAAGAGGGGGAAGAGCTGGAGGAAGAGGAGGAGGAAGAGGATGGGGATATACCTCCTCTTGAGGGTGCAGAGGACAAAGCAGGAGAGGTGGGGATGGAGGAGGGGAAGGTGCTCCAAGCAGCAGTGGATGAAGGAAGGATGGCTGGATTCAGTGTGGAGAGAGATGAAGAAGGAGGGATAGAGGAGATCCACACCAACAGAGTGCTGTTTGGAGAGGACAGGATGAAGTTGCAGGAGGTGGAGAGCATTGGAGTCCTGGAGGAGGCACGGGAGGGTGAGGGGGAGGATGATGAAAGTGAAAGGATGGATGATCCCACCATGCCACAGATACTCTGTGTTACCGGAGGAGCATTGGAGGAGAGGGAGGAGACAGAGGAGTTAGGGAGAGCTGGAGGAAGAATGGTGCAGGAGGATGCGAGCTTGTGGGAGCAAGGAGCCAGTGCGATTGAGCCAACAGCCTCCTCAGAAGAACACACAACCAATCAGAATCAACAGGTAGTTAGCACAGTTTTAAAATCTCAACTCTCAAGGAAACTGATGACATCAGAGTGTTAAAGTACTTAAAGTGAGATAAAAAAAAAAGAGGGTGGGAGGATGGAAGAAATGAAGAAATGCCAGCTATTTTTGGCTGGACCGCAACAGCGGGGCCAGTCATATAAACCAAATGCCACTGGACTGACTGACTGACTGACTGACTGAGTTCATGATAAAGTTACAACATTGATCAGCTGAATGCCGCATGCTCTTTTTCAAAATGAATTAGTGCAAACAGTTTCTGTTGTGTCATCAGGGGGCCATTTACAGGCAGTGTAGCCAGCTTGGCGCATTTGTTTGCTAGATTTATTGACTTTCACACCCCTTTAGCAACTTCTCTTCACAAAAACACCTAGAGACAAATTTAGCGGCTTTTTGGACAAAGCTTAGCTACTTTCCGAAGAAAGAGAGTATTGCTACGTAAGGGCAGGCTTTCACACTGCAGGCACAGCGTTATGCATCTCATTCAGTTGACTGCACAGCAGCTGACACAGACATGAACGACCCTCTTAACTTTCTCTCTGAATGATTATATAACACGTAAATATAGCCAAAATCACAGCACAGCCATTGTCTTTAAATTATGTGTATGGTGATTTTGTCAGATGATGTCAGCTTGGAAATGGCTTGGAAGGGACTGCTGCCTAACATGTAGTCGTTGCGTTTCAGTCACTATTTCATACAAACAGAATGATGATCATTTCAGAGGTTAATATATGTTCATGAACTGCTGCACCTAAGGGATTTATGATTAGACAGCACCCTCTCCTGACATGTTAACCCTCATTTGCAATACTGCTCTGTAGAAATACTTTATTACAAGTAAAAGCCATGAATACCCTAGGAAAATGCATTGATAATGAGTTATCAGAAAAATGTACTTGAAGTATTAAAAGTAAAAGTGATGCAGCAGATGTGTCAACATGTAAGAGGTATTTAATGTTGTAGGTAGTGGATTTGGAGCTTTAACTACCCGTTCCTGCACTTTGTTCGCACTGCTTCTAGCATGTTGCTTCTAGCATGTGTTACAGGTGTCACATGATGTCGCCATGTGTCGCCTTTAGTCAACGTCATCCTTTTGATTTTTAATCAGTTTTTGACTAAAACTCTGGATATTTTAGTCTCACCTTAGTCAAAGTGAACAAACATTTTAATATGGTTTTAGTTGACACATCATGTCATTTTTTTAGTCTTCAGAAAATGTTTTGCCAAAAATGTTGTGAACAATTTTTAGTATAGTTTATTTTAGGTCTTGACCTAGAATTAGTATGTCAGTCAAACTTCAGCAAACTGCTTTCAAATGAGATTTTAAATACACACCAGGAGGTACAGCTTTCTTATATTACCTTTAAATGTCATTATTTACTTTCTGTAGACTGTTTATTGAGCCTCATACCGATTCATGCTTTGGCTTCAAAATGTACCCCCACCCGTCCAACTTTAAGAATGTGAGTATGTAGAGTTTAAAGTTTATAACATGGATGATGGTGTTTCATCTGACTCCATATATCCAGTTTAGCACATAGTTACAGTGCATTCAGAAAGTATTCAGAACCCTTACTTTTTTCATGGTTGTGTTGAAGCCTTATGCTAAAATAATTTAATTTCATTTTTCCCTCATAAATCTACACTCCATACCCTATAATGACAAAAGGAAAACAGAATTCTAGAAGTTTTGGCAAATTTATAAGAGAGGTAAAACTGAAATCACATTGACATAAGTATTCAGACCCTATGCTATGGCACTTGAAAATTAGCTCGGGGGCCTCCCATTTCCCTTCATCTTCTTTGAAAGTGTTCCTACACCTTGATTGGAGTCCACCTGTGGTAAATTCAGTTGACTGGACAGGATTTTGAAAGGCACACACCTGGTTATATAAGGTCTCACAGCTTACAATACATATCAAAGCAAAACCAAGCCTTGAGATCAAAAGAGCTGCCTGCAGAGCTCAGAGGCAGGATTGTGTCAAGGCACAGATCTGGGGAAGGCTAAAAAAAAAAAAAAAAAAAATCCGCTGCATTGAATGTTCCCAAAAACACAGTTGCATCCATAATTCTTAAATGGAAGAAGTTTTTAACAACCAGGACTCTTCCTAGAGCTGGCCACCTAGCTAAACTGAACAATCGAGGGAGAAGCGCCTTGGTAAGAAAGTGACCTTGAACACAATAGTCACTCTGGCTGAGCTCCAGAGATCCTGTATGGAGATGGGGAAAACTTCCAGAAGGACAACCATCAGTGCAGCACTCCACCGATCTTGGCTTTATGGCATAGTGGCAAGACGAAAACCTCTCCTCAGTGAAAGACACATGAAAGCCTGCTGTGAGATGCAAAATACACCTAAAGGACTCTCAGACTGTGAGAAATAGGATTCTCTGGTCTGATGAAACCAAGATTTAACTTTGGCCTCAATTCTAAGTGTCATACCTGGAGGAAACCAGGCACTGCTCATCACCTGCCCAAATACCTTTCCAACTGGGAAGTGTGGCAGCATTATGCTGTGTGGGTGTTTTTTCAGCAGCAGGGACAGGGAGACTGGTCAGGGTTGTGGGAAAGCTGAAAGGAGCAGAGTGCAGAGATATCCTTACTGAAAACCTGGTCCAGAGCACTTATGACCTCAGACTCTGCAATGGTTCAACTTCCAGCAAGGCAATGAACCTAAGCATAAAGCCAAGACAATGCAGGATTGGCTAAGGGACAACTTTGTGAATGTCCTTGAGTGGCCCAGCCAGAGCCCTGACTTGAATCCGATCAAACATCTCCGGAGAGACCCGGAAATGCCTGACCACTTATGGTCCCCATCCAACCTGGCAGAGCTTGAGTGGATCTGCAGAAAATAATGGCAGAAAATCCCTAAATCTAGGTGCGCAAAGCTTGTCCATCATACCCAAGAAGACTCGAGGCTATAACCGCTCCCAAAAGTGCTTCAACTGAGTACTGAGTAAAGGGTCTGAATACTTATTTTAATGTAATATTTCAGTTTTTCCTTTTTTAATAAATTTACAAAAATTTCTAAAATTAGGTTTTGCTTTATCATTATGAGGGTATTGTGTTTAGATTGATCAGGGAAGAAATGAATTAAAAAAAATTTTTTAGCATTAGGCCGTATCATAGAAAGTGAAGGGGTCTGAATACTTTTTGAATGTACTATATCTCATCAAACTGGATAGTGCACCATAGAATACGTCTTTGAATGTTCTGTTATGAACACTAAATACATGTAGGGTCCGATGGCAGTGCACATCATGGGCTGTTTTCATGAGTGGGCCCCCTTTTAATTTAATTATGCTTTCTATGAGCATGTGCAAGATGGCACAACACACATTGCTGCTGACAGTTATTTCACTAATTGACAGTTGGCGGTGGGAACATGCAGGTTGTGGACAGATTTTCTGGTTTCTAAATTCTACTCAAACTATTCTGGGCGATTAGTTTAAAGAGAAAAAAAAACAAGAATAAATAGACAAATTAAATTAATCTGGTTCTTCTCACATGACTCTGGGTCCGAAAATGTCCTTGGAAATCATGAATATTTGTAAATAACACAGTGCTGAGAATTTCTATGCTCTCATCCATTATCCATATTTTTGTTCAAATACTAGTTTATAAATGGGGCTGGTATTGATACAGTGTGGTTACAAGGAAACTGAGCCCTCTCTTCAACTCAACAGGAGTCAAGGGGTGAACCAGCACAGGAAGCCAGTGTCATTGATAACCACCCATGCAGTCATCAGGAAGAACAGCTAGCAGCTGCTCAAGAAGCAGACTCAGCAGCTGCAGATCCTGAAACTTCAACAGGTCTGAATACTAAAGCGCAAGAGGAGAGAAATGCTGAGAAAAATGAAAAAGTGGAAGCAGAGCACAAAGAGACAGAGGGAGGAGGAGGGGGAGAGAGTGATGGAGAGGCGGAGAAAGGAGTGAAGAGGAAAAGAGATGAGGTGCACATGGATGAAGAGGGACAAAGCACTGAGAAGAAAAAGGTAATGATTCATCGCTGATTCTGATTCACTTGTTCTCTCATTCATATTCCATTGATCATGCAAGACATACTCAGGACACTAATTTAATGCATATAAAATGGGGGGGGGCAAAATAATGCTGACAATCTTGAACCCACAAAAACAAATTTGCACGTCTTAGGTTACGATGGTAATACCCATCATAGCGAAAACAATGTAAACCTAACAGTGGAAGCTAAAAGCTTGTTAACTGTATGTTGAGCCAGATGAGCCCTTAAGGTAATAATTTATTTTACACCTCCTTTCTTAAAAATTTCATAATTTCTAAAAAATTTCCCTCAAAAAACTGTTACTAATAGGACTAGGTATTTGTCCTAAACAATAAGGAATATAGAAACAGTGTTCAATTGGTACATTTGCCGAAGTAACCTAATGAGTCAGCACAGTCAGAGCATGCAAACATGCAAAAAATGAAAAGGAAAAAAAACCAACTAATTATTTGGACAGTTACAGATTTTTTTTGTTCTTCGGGCTCTGTACTACAGCACATTCAATTTGAAATACCATAATGGATACTACATTAAAGTGCCAAGGCTCAGCTTTAATTTGAATAGATTTTCGTCAGTATTGAAAGAAGCTCAATTGTGCATGAAAGACTCCCCACCCCACCCCTCACAAAGCATGTCTGAGCAGTTGTCCTTTTGTCTCTCCTTCAGATGGATGATGAAGCAATGGCCTCCATGTTGGCTGATTTTGTTGCCTGTCCACCTGATGATGAAGATGGTGCCTCTGGATCGAACCGCTCATAAAATTTGACAGCCTAAACTGATGTAACTGAAGTCACCATGGATGCAGGAGATGCTGCCAGGATCCTGTATCATTACTTACATTTCCAAGATTTAGTTACCTCATAAAACTACTCCCTTATCATTTTTGACATCTTCAGTCGTTGTTCACATTGTTCACATTATACGTAGAATCTGGCCCCCAGGTTTCTTTCTTTTAACATTGTTGTCGACTTTGAGTTGCACTGTGTGGGGTGTGGGAATACTTGGAGAAAGACACTTTTTTTTTTTTTCAGACTTTTTACTGTCACACCACCCAGCTTTTAATTGGCACAATCTAGTTTTACATGAGCTAAAAGAAACAATACATTTTCTAGAGTCCCAAGTACTACCGGGGAGGGAGGGAGGGAGGGAGGAAGGTGAAGCTCTATGAAGTGTCACTCAGAATGCTAGCGTTTGTTCTTGTATACGGTACATATTATCCTACAGTTAGTGTATGCAGTGGGTTTTTCTTGGATTTATATGTACCTTTTGTGCTCGTCATGTTTTGTCATTACTGTCATACGCTTTGTTAGAAAAAGTAAAGAAAATCAAACTACATACATTATGATTTTTCATGATTTAATTGTTAAGCACAACAGTAAGTCAGCTCTCTTTTTTTCTTAAAGGGATGGTTCAAACACTTTACTTGAAGTCATCCTGTGAAATTATTTGTGGAGGCAGAAATCTCAGAACCAGATATCTGAAAACATGGACAAAGAAAACCATAACTATCTGACTGGACAGATACCACAAGTGAGGAAATGTGTCTGTTCTTTGGGTGAACTGACCCTTTACATTGAGATACATCAGGTTTGTCCAAATTCCATAGTACATACTGCACACAGTAGGTTCTACATACTAGCTGCCATAGTGTTCTGTTTTTGTAGTTATATACAAAAAAAAGTTGTAGAAAAAAAAAAACAGGAAATGACACAATCTGAGCACCAAGGGTAATCAGCTGACAACAAAAATGCAGCAGAATAAGATCTAATACTACTTGTTTCCCTATAGCTTTCTGGAGCTGTTTCACAGCCTTTTGCAGTTTACTGAAATATTCTGCAGCTGTGAACGGCTTCTCCATTTCTTTTGTGTGTTAGAGTCCACCATGTTTTAAGTATACATACGTTTGTCACTTTTACAGTGTGAACACATTTACAAACCTGCTATGAATGAGTATGCAGTCTGGAACTGAGAGACAACTTTGCAACTCTTACGGAACAGTGGTCACAACTGGCCTTCCTACAGTTCACATCATGTACTTGGCAGGAAGGTAGGTTGTTCCATACATCTTTGACATCTTTGAGAACTTGCCACAGTTTGCTTTTGATTTAGGCTGTCTCAGACCTTTCCTGCAGACTAGGCACAGGAAGTGCTTTGCTGCCTCCCTCCGCTTAAGAACAACAAGACATTTGGTCTTTCCAAACGGATTTGACGTACATGTTTATTTTACACACTGTATATAAAAATGGACGTGGACTCCAGGTCCTGTGACCAAAGCCAATGCGGAAGTGCCTGAAAGTGCAATATCACCGAGGGTCGCTAGGTGCTGGCTCAAAAAAAAAAAAAAAAAAAACTGGGTCCGATAGACTCCCGTTCAAAGAGTGTCAACTTATCTTATGAAATATCGAGTCAATAAATTTTAGTAGTAGTTATGATGTCATTAGCTATATTCACTCCTTCTGATCAGTGTACTGGTGGTACTTTTGAAAATACATCTATACTTAAGTAGATAAGCCTCAAGAGAGTTATGTTTGGGGGCGTTCCTGTTTTGACATGCTTTCACCGATGAACATCGTGAACGAGCATGCACATTGTTTTGATTCAGTTGTGTCATAATTACTCTTATTTTCTCGTTATTCGTAGGAGTAGGCATTTTCCACAGACATGTATGCTGTTCATTAGCTTGTTTGAAGAAGTCTTTGGTTCACCGTAATTAAGGCGTGTTCTTCAGTTAGTTGTACTAACAGACCCTCAAGGGATTCTGATATCCATGTTTTTCGGTAAGTGTTTATTGTCCTAATGGTTTCCAATTGTAATGCACCGTTAAAGCAGTTTTAGTGTTAAGTATGATGTGTACAATGCACCCAAAAAGATTGTATGTTTTTTTTCCCTAGGTTTTCTTTGACCAGAGAAGGAGAGACAGTTAGCATCGTAAGTAATCTCACATTTAATGTGAATTACAGGAGCACCTTGCTAACCAAGCTATCTAGCTATCTCTAGTGTTAGCTGATGACTGAGCGTTTGCTATCCTAACGGTACCTAGCCCCGCCGGGCTGGTAACCTGTGCTAACAATTGACTGTGGAATGTAAATCCTTACTTTAAAGTAATGGTAGTTATTCAGTCAAATACCAATAAAAAGGAAGATTCGACCAGCGTTTAATGACGTTTTGTTTTTGTTCTGTTTCTGGCACATGTGACCCAGTTTAAGTGCATTGCTTTAGTATTATGCTCTGCATTAATTTAAATTGATAAAATTGTCCGTCACGACGTCGTGATGGTACAGGTTAATATAACGTTAAGGTAACTTAAATATGGTCACAACAGTAACGTTAACATTCTACCTTTTCATTAGGTAGTTTTGAATACCTATGTCTCTTACGTTAAACAGGTGAAAAAAAGTTGTAACCACCACACTCAGGTGTTAACATGGAGTTGTCCAGCCCGTTGTTCATATAGCTACGTATTGTAGACGTCGGAAGGAATAACATTAGTCAACAAGTTTACTAAATTTTGTGAACAGATCCTCATTTCAAAAGCAGCACTTACAATAGGCTATAATTTTTTTTGGATGTTTCCTTTTTAATTGACCCATGTATTGTGATTACTGGACAATCAAATATGGTCTCATAATCTGGAGTAGCCTAGTGGTTATGTCATTGTGATGTCAACTTTACATTGTGGTTATTGTTATCATCATTATTATTATTATTGTTATTGTTACTATTATGTTAATTATATACTGTGGTGAGGTGGTTATAGAATTCACTGTGGTTATCGTGTTAAACCAACCTTTGTGTGTTTTACAGGAAATGAGAGGTCATGCCTGTGCTCTGACCATTACACCTGTGTTTTGATAGCTCGAAGACTTCAGTTTTCCTGCAGCCAAACGTCCTGTATGAAGCATAAGATTCCATGTTGGAGCGTCACTATGTAAGATCTGTACTTAAAATAAATTTTTTCTGTTAATGTACCTAACATGGAAACTTTTGCAGGAATTACAAATATTGTTAACAATTAAATCAATACCATGTTATTAGAAAAAAACTGTCGCTGATAGAATTGTCTTTGATGTAGCGCTAAAACAAATTCACAGATTGTAAGACTTATTTACTCTAATGTAGATTGGAAGATTAAACACCCAGAATATGATCAAAGTAGAGACTGAAATTACAGTTAAATATAAAATTTACATTGCCACACGGATGAGCGGGAGAAAAAAATTCTCTCACTTAAAAGGGAAGTGACTAAAGCACTTTCTTATAGAACAGTGAATACCCAAAACAGGAAATCATTCTAATGTCACTGTTTTAAGATGACCCATTACACACATTTGAATTTCTTTTTACAAAATGATACAACAACAAAAAATGCTTGTTCCTATGTACAATACACAATGTATAGAGGAACATTTGTCATGTTGGAAATTGTTTATTTAATACTCCAAGTTCATACACAATAGTCTCAACTGAAGCAGACATTCATGCACCTAACCTGACAAGCTAATGATCCACATGGTGATCCACCATGTCTTAACTAAAGTGTTTGAGTTTTACTGTAATTCGAAAGGAATCCACACTGTGAAAACTGAACGAATGGTGCTAACAGAAGGAAGACCTCATGTATGGAGTAGCATATTTGGTGCCATTCATCTGGTTGTAGAGAAGGGAGACAGCATGGACAACATCCTTAGTTCTCAAATGTATTATAATGATGATGCCAGAAAACCACATCCAGTTCATCTTCCTCTGATGCAAGGACAAACCAACCTTTTAGAAGTTTATTTTTCTGTTCTTACTATTCACAGATTCAGTTCCTTGCCTTTGAATTTATTTCTGCCGTTGTTACATAGGTGATGGTATTTACATATTTAAAAATAGAATTTTTAAAGTATTAAACTGTCATTAAGTGATGGATCAACTCTAGCACACTCACCTCCTTAACGGGTGAAAGTGTTTCCCAATTTGACATCAACAAGGATCTTCAATACAACTGCCGACATTTGACAGATTTCAAAGCAGTTAGGTTAAGTAATTGATATTACATGTCCGTGTATGGTTTTTCATTTGATGGAGACTTCAAAAATGTCAGCGTCGTTCAACTTATTTACATTAGTTTTATTCATAACAACAGTTATTGTAATTGAAAATTGTGTTTAATGTGCCTTTGTAATTTGGAATCATAGTTTTCTGTTATATTGAAGTTTAAATAAACCTACCTTGATTAAATGGTACTGAGTGCATTTTCCTTTACCTATAAACGCTCACCTGGTTTTTCCGGATTTACCATATGCCTTGTAATGTATCTAACAGAGTTGTGAATTAGTGTTTCCAGTGTCATTAAAATTGATAAGTACATAAGACACACAGAAGGAAAGCACAAACTCTAATATCTCTTTTGATCCTTCATTGTCAATGTTCAGTGACAGCAAACATTTCTATCATTTATGTTGTTGATTAAAGCTAACGAAGAAATAACCTTGTAATTAATCAGAAATTCTGGCAAAACCTCCATCAATTACTTCTATGATTACAATACTGTGCATGTTGCTATTGTTAAAATTCATACCCAATACACACCATAAAAACCATCAACAACCTCACAGCAAGACCTTCATAAATAGCTGTATTGCACATTAAAAACTGCAGTAATTTCAACAATGTTATTATTCATCAAAAGCACTGGAAAGATGTAATAATTCATATATAGCTTTCAGTGTTAGGTGCAGCAGCCTGTACACTCTGAGTCAAGTCCAAGGCCTGGGTGAAGGAATAAAAGCTGCCTTTACAATTAAAGTGAGCATAGTGCAACAGTCTGTAGGTTGGCTGTAATGCATAATTGAAAAAGGTATTGCCATAGTCCATAAGTAATGGAGGGAATGTGCAAAAATTCAAGGAGCCATTTTCCATTATGAGTCCTTGTGTGTTTATTTGTAGTAGGCTGACAGCTTGAGGAAGAAGTTGTTCTGAAGTCTATTCATGTTAAGTTTCTTGGTTTACTTAGGTCACTATGAGAGGGACAAAAAGGCAACCTGACGGCGTATTTGAATTTAAATTTGCCCCAGTAACAATCTCTCTCCAAATAACTGATGCTCTGGGACCAGCACAATAGCATGATATTAACTATAATAATTGAGAACTATGAACTATATGAACTATGAACTCTAACATTCAAAACTTTTTGCAATTTACAGCTATATCCGACATGAGGAAGAGTGTTCCGAAGACCATGGGGTGGTAAGGGAATACGGAACAAGGAAGAGTATAGCTGGTGAGACTTAACAGTGTTATGGCCACAAGTGTTAAATTAACAAAATAGTATATTAACAAGGATAACACTAATCACATAAGGCATGACACTTTAGGTTATAGGTTATGTTCAGGGCTTTAAAAAAAATCCATCAATACTCAACTACAACAGTGGACAAATACATGAACATTCCACCATTGCTGAAGTTGGGATTTAATGGACTCAGAAAGACTGTTTAAAAAATATAATTTCCCCTAGTGGTAAAATGAATTCTATGGTGGACAAATAGCCCAGGACTCTCTAAGGAGTGTCTGTGAGGGTAATGTACAAAGCCGCTACCTAAACAATGACCATATGTAGCCATAACACTGTTCACAAACCTGCAGCCTTGTCAATCTTCCCCAGACTGGCACCAACCTTACACCTGCATCTCTGGGTGAGGCCAGTGAAGATGATCTTCATATCTGGATAACTCAGGTGGAGGTGTGCATGTGTGGAGCCAATCCTAGCTGACACATACCCAAAGTATGCATTCTTAGTGGCCCAGTTCAGAATCAAACTGAATGATGCCCATATTGTACTGAGTACTATAGAGACTATGTAGAACTTCTCTTCTTTCATTCGACGGAACTGTTATTGAAAAATAACATTTCCGTTGAACAGGAGGTTTGAAAAAACCTCCTGTTCAACTTTTTGACCCTCCCACCGTCCTTATAGTTGCTCTCACCTCTGCTCTGTCAGCTTCACAGTTCTGCCAGGCTTTTCTTTAAAATATTTCAATAAAAGAAACAAAAAACAATTCCTCCCTCTCCAACATCTGAGATATTAAAAGAAAGTGCAAAAAGATTTGAAGGACCAGTGTGTAAGATTTAGTGTCATCTTACGTAAGGTTGCAGATTGTAACCAACTGAATACCCCTCTCCTCACCCCTCCCTTTCCAAGCATGTAGGAGAACCTATGGTGGCCTCCAGGTAATGTAAAAACGCAAAAGGCCTTCTCCGTGGAAGAGGACCCCCTCCCTATGTAGATATTAAGGTCTCATTCTAGACTACCGAAAACACAATTCTTAGTTTCAGTTGATTATAGACTAATGAAAACATAGTTATGGATATTATATTCTATTTCTGCTGATAGATCCCCCTAAAACCTACACACTGCTCATAGCAAGCAAGAAGGTGAACTCTACAAAAAAATATATAAGCCTGCTATCTCACATAATAAACAGATTTAAAACTATCGATAAGGGTGTCATGCCTCAAGAAAACTCTCACAGAATGAAAAAGACAATACAGAATAAAATACCACTGTTAAATAGCATTTATATCACAAGAACAACTTTGTTAAAATTATGAAGGAGATATACCCAACACGGCTTACCTCCTTTACAGCCAGAAAAAGCTTTGACCCGCAATTCAGGTACAAACCTAGGTGCTACACCGACCACGTCCTTGGTACACGTACATGCACACACACACACACACTCATACACACATTGTGCAATAAATATAGTAGGAGATGTCCTGAAGCAATGAATATATGTACATAAAATGATTTGGTGGAATTCAGTCACTCATATTTAGCTGTACATATGCAGCACACTCTCGCGGACGTGTTTAAAAAAAACACCTTTTATGCAGCAAAACTCAGCTACAGCCACCAGGATCTTCTGGAGATTGGTAGAGTGAGTACTAGTCGAATGTCTTTATATGAGTTTTGGAGTCCAGGCCAGCTATGCTTTGCAAGCACTGATCTGGAGGAGGGAGCATAGAAAGCAGTGTGAGGGGACCGAAAAGTGGTCAACTTGTGAAGGTATCTGGGCTAGGCTAAAGGCTAAGCCCAGTGGACCTGCTCTCCTGTCTATCCTGTTGTCTAATGTATGCTCACTGGAGGGTAAGTTGGACTCTATACGGCTTAGACAGACTACCCAGACTGAAATGAAAAGCAGCAGCATGTTTGTTTCTGTTAAATATGGCTACATAGCAGGATTCGGGACACCACCATGGAGTTGGACAGGTTAACTTGCTGCTGAGCTGACAGGGAATCATCATGTGGATATTTAGTGTGATATTCATGCACTTTGTACACCTGCCATCCATCCCAACCACCGTGTAGTAACTCAGCTGCTGTTAATAAATGTAGCACTTTATTCATCCAAAAAAATACGTTGCCCCTGTTCTCAGTTTTGATTCATGTTCAACCTTATGTCTCCACCTTATGTGGCCTGCTAATATTTTTTAACCAGAAATTTGTTTCATTTCCTCAAAACTTGACATAAGGTCAAGTATCTTTAAGTTTTATCTTGGAAGACTGGTGCCAGAAGTCTACCATCACTTAATGGCAACTTTATTAGACAATCTCCCATAAACTTTTTGTATTACTTAACTTCAGTTTATATACTTCTTTCAATTCTTGAGTTTTTACAGCTGCTGCTGGTATGTTGCTCTATAATGTGGCTCTTATCTGACACTGTAGAGCCCAAATATTGACCCAACTTCCCCTTTTGCAACTTTGTGTGTTTATGTGTGTGTATCTGTATGCATGTGTGTGGAAGAGCAGGGTGAAACTACATAAAGGACTGATTGAGGAGAGTGTGAGAGAGAAAGTCTATAGAGTTCAGAAGTAAGAGGGAGGGAGAGAGTGTAGTAGAACTACTCCTGCTGAAAAGATTCAAAACTTGCCACAGAGAAACAGACCAGACCAACTGACCAAGTAATTGTTGAACTTAAAGCAGAGACCTGTGAATACTTTTTTTAAGAGAAAGAGAAGGAATCGGACACGGGGGAGGGGGGAGGAATAAAGAGGGAAGTGTATGAATACGAACAGAACCAAAGGAAATCTACAGGAAAAGAAAAGGAGAAAATTGATACTATAAAAACACCCGTGGAATAAGGTGAGTGTTTTCCTCTTCTTTTTTGGCTTCTGACAGCCCTGTGATACAAATAGTATCATGTATAGCTTACTGTGATTTTTTTTACTCTGGATAAGATTTAATGCATAAGCATACAGACTTATGGAAATTGCTTATTTTGCCCCCGTTGTGCATTTGGAGACCCAATCAGCAATTTAGGTTGCTCCTGCATTGAGATTGCTGCTGTATCAATAGTTGCATCAATTGTGTTTTTAATTAAAGACAAAGTACTGTTAAAGGTCAAAAAAACATTTTTTTAGAAGCTGAGACTTGATCCAGTATTCATAAATATGAAGCATTTCCATGCTTTCAAATATGCCTTCAAATCCCCATAAAAGTACTATTTGGTGTGAAAGAAATGTGAAAATTTTCAAAGCTTAATATTACAAGCACCAGCTGAACTGTCAAACATGTAAAAGTACTGGGGTAATAGTGTTAAGATGCTGATAAGCATGATTGCATCAACATAACTCGACAATGTTACTCAGTAAATCAGACCATAGAGCAGGTTATGTAAGGACATGTAAGGTCTGAAGTCTTAGAATGCACAGTGAGTTGCACATCTGTTTGCTCTAACCACACCCTGTGCTTTTACTGATGCTTCTAAGGAAACACACAGGTTGCATCACTGTATTTGGTAAACTCACTGTTGGCTCAATGTAGGAGCAACCTGTATTGCTGCTTGGTTCTCCAAATATACAACAGGGGGAAATTGCATTGAACAGATAATTTTATTTCAGTGACTGAAGTTTGGGCACACTTTGGCAAATTACATATTTTGCTGATTTTTGAAATGAAAAAAAAAAACAACAACCCCTGCATCAAACATCAATCCACTGATTTTCTGCCACTTATCTGGGGTCAGGTCACAGTGACAGGAAGTTAAGCAAGGCATCCCACTCCTCAGCAAAATTTGCCATCCCCTCCTGGGGGAACCCAGGCCAGATTACATATATGGGTAAATTGAAAGCTTTGACATCTGGCTCAGCTCCCTCTTCACCACAACAGTCCAGTACAACATCTGTATTACTGCTGATGCCAAACCAATCTGCCTGTCAGTTTCATTCTCCATTTTACCCTCACTCGTGAATAAAAACCCGAGATACTGAAACTCCTTCACTTGGGGCAGCAAGTCACTCCCAACCTAGAGGAAGAAATCCACTGTTTTCAGGCATGGCCTCAGATTTGGAGGTGCTGACTCTCATTCCAGCCACTTTGAACTCAGCTGCAAACCACTGTAGTGCATGCTGAAGAATAGAGTCTGATGAAGCCATCACAACCACATGATATGCAGAGAGTAGAAAAACAATTCTGAGTTCCCCAAACCAGACACTCTTCTCCCCTTGGCTACGCCTCAAGATCCTGTCCGTGAAAATCATAAACAGAATCTATGACAAGGGGCAATCCTGACAGAGGCCAACACTAACTGGAAACATGTTTGACTTCCTTTCCAAGAAAGAGGGCACAGCTCTACATGGCACACGGCTTGTAGTGACAGCCCCATACTCCTGCAATACCCTCACAGGAATTCCCAAGGGCTAAGGTCAAAAGCCTTCTCCAAGTCCACAAAACACATGTAGACTGGATGGGCAACTTCCAGGTATTACGGCCTGGAATTAGAAGGGCTGATATGCACAACTCAGAGAGATATTTGACCAGCAGTGATGAGGAATGAGTGGCAGCCACAGGCACCCAGCAAGGGCTTGGTGAGAGACTTTGTGCTCTGACAGGCAATCACAAACTCCCAGACAGCAGCCCCCATGGAGGACCACCAGAAGCCCTGACAGATGGGGACAGGGTGTGAGCCACCCCCAGTTGTCATGCCAGGTGTGAGCAATTGTCCCACGGGAGAACCTGAGAGCGGAGATGAACTGGGAAAAAAGAGGCGATCAGAACAGGTACTGGGAGCAGAGTAATTGGTGTCAGAAGTTATTACTTGCTGCTCGATTCCCCAGGGCACCGCTCCCACAACACAGGGTGGAGGGATAATGTTTTTTTGCCAGCTGGGATCTTCGTCGGATTTGAACTGGTGGTACAGGGCATCAGGTTTGATGTTCTTGGACCCCAGAGAGTAGGAGAGAACAAAGTTAAACTGGTTGAAGAACAGAGCCCATTCTAGCCTGGCTGGAATTCCCAATGTTATCATTTCTTCAGCCAAGGAGAGCTTGCAGGAAAAGAAGTCACAGGGATCGAGTTTCAGATCCTGTTTTCTGGTTCTGGTCGTCATTGGAAGAGGATTGTCGCCACACCCACATGAATTAACTTTAGAGCTCCAGAAAAGCCCGGGCAGCGTGATATCTCAATAATTGGAGTACACCCTCCAGTCCCCCGTTTAAAAAAATGGGAACTACCATCCCAGTCCACTAGTCCAAAGGCAACATGCCACTAGTCCAAAGACAACATGCCTCTTGAAGCAACAAGAGGCATGTCAGCCAATACAGCCCAACAATGGGTTGAACCTTCAGCCTCTCTGGTTGAATCTCATCCACACCCAGTGCCTTGCTGTTGAGGAGCCTCTCAACTACGTCAGAGATCTTTGCCAGAAATATATGAGTGAGGCTTACCCCGAGTCTTCCATTGTAGTAACTCAGCCTGATTTCAGAAAACACAGCCGGAGACTATTTAGAGACTTGTTGTCAGCCTGATAATAAGGAATCCAGCCTAGCAGCCTAGCAAAAGCATGGACTAGTTTTTCTGCATCTTATTGAGACAGGATTTGCCTAAATTTTGCAATGTTACATAGGTGCAAAAAAGGCAGTCCTTGCAGTTTGTTTTATGTGGGAGTTAAAGGATATATCCTGATCACCGAGAACACTGAGATTTCTAACAGTGGTGCTGGAGGCCAGGGCAGTGCCATTTCAAATAACTATATCATTGGATAATGTGTTTCTGAGGTGTTGGGGGCCAAGCGCAATAACTTCAGTTTTGTCTGAATTTAACAGCAGAAAGTTGCTTGTCAGCCAGGTTATTATGTCCCTCAGGCATGCATGAAGTTTAGCTATCTTATTGGTTTCATCAGGCTTCATTGACAAGTACAATTGGGTATCATCTGAGTGTTTCGTATCAATATTGCATAAAGAAAGCATATATCAGGTGACTAGACAGTCCAAGCACAGAACTTTGTGTAACTGTGGCTAACTTTTAAGTATATGGACTTAAACTGGCTTATAAGTGTCAAAATCAGCACCAAGACAAGTATGTCTTTATTATATCTGATAAAGAAGTGCTAACTAATGGTATAATGTCCTCAAGCAACCTGTCTCTGAGACCGCACCCCACTAGTTCGGTTAGAACTATAGGCCATAGAACTATGGCTCTCTGTCAGCCTGGCTACAGTGGTGAAAAGAAACGTAGGTTGTTTTCATTTCCTCTATTAAAGATGTGTAATAGGCTGCTTTGGCATTACAGAGGGCCTTCGTTATAGGTTTTAAGACTATCATGCCAGTTTTCCCATTGTCTTCTTTTTTAGAGGAGCAATAGAGTCAAGTGTCATTGTCATTGAGCCTGTAGCACTATCAACAAGATGATCAATTTGGGAGGGACTAAAGTTAGCATAAGAGTCCTCTGTTATATTGAAACATGGTGGTGAATTAGGTGCTGATGGAATCACTTTCTTAAATTTAGCTACACCACTATCAGATAGAAATCTAGTAAAGACATTTTGTGCCTAATGGTATGTAAGTCTAGTAATAGGAATTTAATAGATATTAAATAATGGTCTGATAAAAGAGGTTTCTATGGAAAGACTATTAGATGTTCAATTTTGATGCCATAAGTCAGAACAAGGTCAAGGGTGTGGTTAAAAGTGGGGGGGGTTTATTTACACTTTGAGCGAAGCCAACTGAGTCTAATAATTAGATAAACGCAGTGCTAAGACTATCATTGTAAAAATCCACAAGAATAGTAAAATCCCCTACTATAATTATTTTATCTGTACTAAGGACTAAACTTGATTAAAAACTCAGATTCAGATAAAAATTCAGAGTACGGTCCAGGAGCATGGTAAGCGATAAACAAAAAAAGAATAGGCTTCAATGTTTTCTATGTTTGGTGTGTAAGACTCAAGCTTAAGAATCAAGCTTTAAAATGAGTTATAATTGATTTTAGGTTTAGGGTTGATTTAATCAGACTGAGTTGAAAATGGCTGCAACTCCACCTCTCCTCGGCTGGTGCCTCGAGGAATGTGAGTAATGATATGACTGGGGGGAGGGAATTCATTTAGGCTAGCATATTCATCATGACACAGCCAATTTTCAGTAAGACTATAACTCAGATTAAGCAGGGGCCCACAGAAAACTACGGAGTCCGGTATTGTCTTTGCATATGTACACAGACTCAACATTAATTTTTGTGACCTCCGATTGGTGTAATTGGGTGTTGTTACCGCCAACGTGAATAACAATCTTAATGTATTTATGTTTATCCTTAGCCAGAAGTTTCAAATAGGACTCTACGTCACCCACTCTGTCCACAGGAAGACATTTGACAATGGTCGCCGGTGTCGCTAACTTCATGTTTCACAAGATAGAGCTGACAAAAACCAAAGCTGGTTTCTCAGCGGGTGTATCGCAAAATGGGGAATGTCTTTTTGAAACGTGAACTGCTTGCTGGTGAACCATGGTCTTCTGCTTAGGGCTACGCTTCTTGTTACGGACAGTCATCCAGCCACCCTGGATTCCTGGCTGCTCGGGAGCTGCCAGGGGAAGGTAGGGTTGGTTCGCACCAGCTACTGGGGGCTGGCTAGCTACAGCAGCTAACAATTTGGTTTCAATGGTGCAGAGCCGTGCTTTCAATTCACCAAGACTCGACTCAATCACTGCAAATAAATTACATTTACTATATGTACTATTATTGCTAAAGGAGGCAGAGGAAAAACTAAAAATAAGACACACTGAGAAAGAGAGAACAGGAGAGGGAGAAGGAGAGAGAGAGAAGCCATCGCTAACTACTAAGCTAAATTAACTAGCAGATCTGAGTAGCATGTAAACAACCGTGCAGTAGCGAGAAAGTCACTAAAAGAAGGAGAGAGCTAAGAGGGACTAAGCAGAACTACTGTATGTCTAAATGTACAGCGAGTAATTAGCTACTGAAATGAAGAAAATAGCTAAATTAACTGGGTAGGGGCAGAGCAGCAAAACTTGCTACCAGTAACACAGAAACGCCAGCAACCACAAATAATAATACACAATACGCTTACTTCAGCATGTCAGCGTTTCATCCTTTCTGGTGACAACATTTAACTATATAATAACAATGTCATATTTACTACATGTCCAAAAAAGGTTATTGTTCATGACACTACATCACATCCACATGTGAAGATTCTATTGGTTAATCCTAAGTACTAATTCACATTTGACCTATCTCACTTTGTATATCCCGATTAGAGAGATTAGAGACAGAGACACAGTCTGTATGTTATGGCTATCCACAGTATCTGTATTTTCACAGCTATCCTAGAAACAGACAGTGAACTATTGTTTATAGTGCGTGACATGTGAGTGTGACCTGTGTAGATATGCCTAAATGAAAGAAAACAGAGTTACTAAAGAAAATAGACCTAAAGAAGGAAAAGTCCCTCACAGATCCCCCCGTTTTGATCGTGAGATCAACACTAACTTAACTAAATAAACCATGGTCAGGATAATCTTCAGAGTTGAAGTACCAGAACTATTACAATAAGCAATCAGCACATTTCTCTACCTTACGGGAAATCAAGAAAAACATTATACAATTAATCAATACTGAAAAATGTTTAATAATGCATCAAGCTAGTAATTTTGGATCCCCTATGGTGCATCAACATTTCACTCTCAAATCAAACACATCGAACTAGAGATGTTAAGGTCTTATCAAATCTTATCAAGTTCCCCTGCTTATACTGATTAAATCAAATTACACTAAGAAATTACAACAATAATACAAGATTAAAAGTACAATCCAAAAGAAATCAAATGAAAATCAAATCAAAAATAAAAATAACCATCATAATTCATGTATTTTCTACAAGTAAAAGATGTGTTAAATAAAACTAATTAACTAAATAAGAATTAAGAGATAAATATAAGGAATAAAATCAAAATCAAAATCAAACTACAATTAATAATAATTCAATCAACCAAACACTGAATCAAAGAAATAATTAAAACTTAATCAATCTAACTAAACTTCATCAAAATAATACTTAATCAGACAGTCCACTTAAACAATATATCACAAAAGTGATGAAATGTCGATCATTATCATTCATTGTGACATACACTGTGACTATCCATAACAAAGATTTTTCCTTTTTTTCATGCTACTAAAACATGAGTTGAACTAAATGATTATTAGCAAAGAATCAGTGTATGAGCAAAGCAAAGCAAACAGAATAATTAAAAGTAAACCAAAACACATTATATTAGCATAGCACAGTACAAATTCTGTCTGTGAATAGAAATATACATATATTTTAGTTCTCATCATGTGTAAAGACCTTCAGTTGAATCCCTATCCATCTTCTTACTGGTTGTTTATTGATCACAGTTTCACACGTGCTCCTGTGATGGTTTTGGGAGTCTGCTTGACACCTGCAAATGAAACTTTCTCTGTTTTAACATACTAAGTTAGGTACATAAGTATTTCAACAGTGACATCATTTTTGTATTTTTGCCTCTGTACACCACCACAATGGATCTGAAATGAAGCCATCAAGATGTGTTTGAATTGTAGACTTTTAACTTTAATGCAAGAACTTTAACATAAATATTGCATTAAACATTTAGGAATTACAGCCATTTTTATACATAGTTCTTCCATTTTAAGAGTCTAAAAAGGAACCGGACAAACCAACATAATTGTAAATATGAGGATTATTTTTAATACTTGGATGAACATCCTTTGCAGTCAATGACTGCCTGAAGTGTGGAACCCATTTACATCACAAAAATACTGAGTTTCCTCCCTTGAGATGCTTTGCCAGGCCTTTACTGCAGCTACCTTTAATTGCGGCTTGTTTGTGGGTCTGTCTGCCCTCAGTTTTGTCTTTGGTAAGTGTAAAGCATGAACAATTAGGTTGAGGTCAGGTAATTGACTTGGCCATTTAAGAATATTCCAATTCTTTGCCTTGAAAAGCTCTAGGGTTGCTTTCGCAGTATGTTTTGGATCATTACATATCTGTACCATGAAGCACCATCCTATCAGTTTTGCAGCATTTGGTTGAATCTGAACAGATAGTATAGCCCAAAACATTTCAGAATTCATCCTGCTACTTCTATTCATAAACACCAGTGACCCAGATCCATAGACAGCCATACATGACCATGCCATAAAACTGCCTCGACCATGTTTGACAGACGATGTTGTATACTGTACTTTGGATCATGAGCCGTTCCTTTCCTTCTCCATACTCTTTTCTTCAAGTTCATCTTAATTTCATCTGTCCAAAGAATCTTGTTCCAAAACTGGGCAGGCTTTTTAGCTTTTAGTCTTATCTGGCCTTTCTGTTCTTGGGTGTTACCAGTGGTTTGCACCTTGAGTTAAACTCTGTATTTACATTCAAGAAGGCATCTCTTGTTTGTAGACTTTGACAAAGATACACCCACCTTTTTTTCTGCGATCATCTTTTAGTTGTCTTCCATGGTTTTCCAGGCCTTTTGGTGTTGCTGAGCTTGCAACTGCATTCCTTCTTTTTAAGAATGTACCAAATTGTTGATTTAGCAACTACTAGAGTTTCTGCCATCTGTTTGATAGTTTTTTTCAACACCTATTTTAGCACTGCATATTGAGAGTTCCCATGAATAGCTACCAAATGCATTCCCCATCAATACTTCATGAGGACTTGGTACTGTAGATGGATTGGGTGCACTTTGAGTGCTTCTATCAATTGGAGAACATATCTACAATTACCAACAAATATTTATAACCTTGATAGCTTGGCATATGTACAAAATCTATTTACATGTATACGAAGGGATCTGATGGTGGTTCCAAATGGTCATGCTTTACTGAGCTGTTTTTTCTTGTCGTTTGCTGACATGTTGTTCATCTCTTCAGTAGTGTATGTGAGATTTGTTTGATGCCTGGTGCAAACCATTGTTAAACAAATCTTTTCATTTATCCCCCTTTTCTACTTAATGGATATGGAGGAAATTTTACACTGATTTTAATTATTCTTTATTACAGACGACATTTTCCTATTGTCCTTTAAATGTTTAACTGTCCCACCCTGCTGTCTCAACAAGTGTGATCAGTGCCCACAACAAAAGCTCCGTGCAAGATGTTACGCTGAAAAGTATCATTCTGTTTCATTCTGAAAAGTCAGAAATGATCCAATATCCCACCAAAAATTAGATTTGAGAAAAAGTCAAAAAACTGAAAACAGATTTGTGAATCAGAATTTTTTATTCTTTATTCCTCTCCCATGAATCATCTCACAACCCCTCAAATTTATCTGGTGTCCCTGTTTATGAAACTGTATATAAAGTATATCAAACTAGCTCCACTTCCAGCAGCTTAAAAGAGTAACAGTAATATGCTGTTTACGCACTGATGCTTCAGTATTAATGATATAATGATGTAATATATAGTAATATATCAGTCAGAGGGACCAAACCAGTACTTTCACTAATACTTTAACTACATTTTAAGTAGGATTTTTCATGCAGGACTTATACTTGTAATGGAGTATTTCATATTGCTGTATTGGTACTTTTACTTAAGTAAAGGTTCTGAATACTTCTTCCACCACTGACCATACAAAAATAAATGGCATGGCCTAAACTTTATACTGACATAAATAAATGATAATTTATGTATCAACATTCAAGGAAGAGTTGCATAGTGTGTAAAGCTACTGAATGTACATAACATACAGGCACATCGTGTCTCATTATGCAGGTCTTAGTCACGTCCTGCCACAGTTATGAGGGCTTACATATCTGCTGTTTCAGACAGCTTATCTGTTTTTTCATCAGGTCATTTGCATCAGTGTGGTTTGCACATTTGATTATTCTTTAAATAATATTCAAATTATTACCAGGAAATTATACTCACATCATTACATTACTTCACTCACAGAATATGTGACAACTACAGTTTATTCATTTTTTGAAGAAAAGTTTGATTCGTATTATATGAATGTAATACCTGGATAATGTAATGGCTTAATGGGTGTTTTTGACTTAAGGGTATTGTCTAAACAAAACATTTCCTGGAGAAATATGTGGACTTCCTCAGTCCACATATTTCTCCAGGAAATGTTTTTTTTAGACAACACCCAATATCAAGATGTTCATCTTGATATCTCTCAACATGTCGACATGTCTCTCATGTTGACATGTTGATGTTACATGTGATTGGTTGTTAGTTTCAAAAAATATCTCAGCCATGTGAAGCTCACGCTCATAACTGCCTACCACATACCACACGTTGTTGCTTCTAGATTTATCACCTTAGCACTTAACAGTTGACTGGGGCTAAAGCAGGTTACAAATCTTACAAACAGTTCTCTTCGAGAAATGGCATCCTATGACGGTGCAACCCTGTCAACAGATAAGAATATCAACATTGGATGTTTTTTTTCAAAACCAAATGACATTGTTTTTAAAATTCTCCTTTTCTAACATCTCTGCACACAGCAGCTATGTTACGGTTAAGGTTTGGAAAAGACTGTGATTACCAGAAAATTAATCATGGTTAGGATGGTTATGCTTAGGTAAATTAAAACACTTGGTTAAGGTTGTGGTTAGGAAAAGTGGTGGTTATAAAAGGTTAAAAGGCAAATATTGCAGGTCCATGATGGGAAATAAATGCTGGTCTACTATAGTAAAGTCAGATACATCACACAGCCATCCACCACCCTTACCTCCACAACCTCACTTTCTACCCCGATACATAAAGAGCCCACTACTTCCTGTGTCAATGTTGGACATAAATTGTGAGGTGTAAAATTGTCTAAAATGTACGTTATTCTTGGTAAGACTAGGCTGGCCAGTGCGGCACTGACAGTAACAGAGCTATTCAGTACAACTCATTCTACTGCAGTTGCAGGTTTGAATGTATGCATCTTTTAGCAATCATTGTGGCAATCAGTGTGGCAAAGGGATTTACATAGATAGATAGATAGATAGATAGATAGATAGATAGATAGATAGATAGCCTTCAAGGAACTCAGCTGAACCCATACTCAACATGCTGGGTATGGGTATGTGTGTGTGTGTGTGTGTGTGTGTGTGTGTGTGTGTGTGTGTGTGTGTGTGTGTGTGTGTGTGTGTGTGTGTGTGTGTGTGTGTGTGTGTGTGTGTGTGTGTTTGTCTGTCCATGCCCAGATGGAAGTCTACACTGTAACAGTAGCAACTGGTACGGCACAGTATTCAGGCACCAACAACTACATCTTCGTGACCCTGGTGGGGGAGAAAGGGGAGAGTGAGCGCACCCTACTGGACAACCCTGGACTGGACTTCTGTCGAGGAGCAGTAAGTGTGTCAAAGTAGCATGTGATTTGGACTCAAATCAAGACTCAAATCATCCCCACCTTATTTCTCGCAGTTCATCACGTTGGACTCAAGTCTACATATAACTTTGTTTATTTGTTTCTTTCTGTTTTGTTTGTTCACTCATGTTTAATGTGCAATTTTTAAAAAGATTTTTGATTAAATTTGGGTGAATGATGTATCTCTCTTCTGTCCTCCAATATGTTGATAAAGTGCCAATGGAGTCATAGTATTGTACTTGTATTATTTTATACTGTAGCTACATTAAATTTATGTATTTCATAGCTAAATTAATGAATCTTTGAAACTAAATCGCTGAGTTGCTGTTAGCATCATCAGTCACCTCACTGGCACTTTCTGAACATTACAGCATTCAGAACTGTGATCACTTTTTAAAAAATTAACAAACTACATAATCTGACAATGCATCTTTGCAAAAGTGGTTTAAAATTTGCACCTCCAATGCCTGCCAGTAGGAATTAAGGGAAATAGTGCATGCTATTTCACTTAAAGAAATAACATCCACTATTTCTTTAAGCAAATATCCCATCTCAAGAGGCATGCAATGATGAAATGCAACGCTGTTACCTTCTGGATTTGATTTGATAATTCTAGCATTATTTAAGACATTCTATGTCAGGGCCAGGTACTATCTCCCTCATGGTCACTTCTCACCTTGCCAAGTAAGTTTAGCAGAAAATTTATGAATCTCAGGGTCTTCGTGCGTGAGTGTAAAATGGAATGTGAAAATGACAGGTGGTCTGTGGTGGCCATTGCTTCTTTGTGTCAAAGGAGCCATTTGAGGTGGTTTATCAACTGATCAAGATGTCTTCTGGACCTCTCCCAGTGGAGGTTTTCCTGATACATTCAAATGTTAGGAGGGCTAAGACACACTGGGGGCATTACATTATTATTATATATTCTGGACACACATTCATTTTTGAATGTTTCAGTCATTCAGTCATCTTTGAGTTTGAATGCAGTACTGTTTGTCTATGCTTGAATGTGCGACTACTTTCAAAACCTTCGACAATGATTTATTTCGTTTTCCTTTCTCATTCTTCATCCATCTCCATCAGGTGGACCAGTACAAGGTGATTAGTCCATTCCCTTTAGGCTCCCTGCTACTGGTCAGACTGGAGAAACAGAGGTACTGGGTGGAAGATAACTGGTTCTGTCGCTATGTCACAGTGGAGCCTCCAGGTGGAGACAAAGTGACTTTCCCCTGTTACCGCTGGCTTATAGGAGATGTAAGGGTGGAGATAAGAGAAGGAACAGGTAAGAAGATTCCAGGCATTCAGAGTCAGCTCCTGGTTAGCTGTAAACATATTGTCAAGGTGCCTTTTAGCAAAGCAGCCAAAGAAGCAGGTTGTGTGTTTGTGTGGACACAAGACCAGTGACACGCAAATCCTGGTGTGTGGACTGATCATTCTTTCATCTTTTGTCCACATATACCTGTTATGAACCAGCCTTGATATGAAAAAGTCCATGCTGTGATGAATGGAGTGGTTTGGACTTGAGTGGTATTGCAAACTTGATTTCAATTTTAGCATGAAATTGTTACAGATCTCAGTCTTGTTTCAATATTTGTTTTGACAATATTTGTACATAGCAACTATTGGTATGGTTCAGGTTAGGGAAAGATGTGCTTATGGCAAATAAATTATGGTTACAGTACTAACGTTAGACAACTTAAACACTTAAGGTTTGAAAATGGGTCGGGTATGTGTCAGGTTAGGTGTTGGGGGAGACACATCAAAGACATTACCCACATGAGTGTCCAGTGCACTGCGTTTCCATCCACCATCCCAACCTCCACACCCTCACTTTCCCCAGCTTTATATAAAGACACACTCTTCCTGTGTTTGCACTGAACGTTGGGACTTAACATAAAATTTTACCTCGTACATTATGAATACTATTTCTGGGATATTGAGTTGAGACTTAGCAATTTCCAGGCTTCACCACTGCAGCTAATTTCTTGATCTGTTACTCCGTTTACACCTGAACCATCATATTTCTGCCAGGTGTAAAGGCAGTCTGTACGGCGTTATCAGCTACTAATAGTTGAAAGGTAACCTAACTCTTCCTGTCTTTTCAAGCTACATCCTAACTCTAACCCCAGGAAAAACTACAAGCAGTAACTAACTAATTTGCATATTGAGATCTAACTAATTTGTATAATGAGATCTGATCACAGTGCAGTCAAAATGGAGATAACAACTTCACTTATTAATGCCATGAATAAATACAAAAAACATACATATGTCACATACATATGTAAATCCTGGTGTAAATGGGCCCTGTATCTTCATGCAAAAAGGCTGGATTGCTGGGGCTGCTATTTCTGCTTTCTATTACCATGAAATTTGTTTTTACATTTATATAGTGTTGCCCTTATATTTTCTCTATGGCATTAATCAGAGAGGTCATAGAGGAAACAGAGGCCACCAGAAGAAAACTTTTTTCTAAACTGAGGTACAGTATAACTTTATTAATTTAAGAAAATAAAAGAAAGCTGAAGTTAAAAACTAAGGCTATTTCCTACTATTTTCTCATTAAAATAACTGTAACTTCATAGTAATTAAAAAAAAAAAAGTTTTTGCAATCTGCGTTTGTATCTGCAAGACAATTTTCCTTGTAGTTTTCCATATAAAAAAAATGACAAAAACCCTAAATTTCCAACAGTCAATCAGTACAGTCTGCTTTAGAATAGACACAAAAATTTACCAATGACTGTTTTTTTTTTTTTTTTTTTTCTGGCTGATTACAGTATTGCCATAAGACCCCCACCTCATTCACAAGGCAAAATAAGCAACCACAACTTTCTCAATTTGCGAGAAGGGGCCTTTTTTACCTCTACCCCTTCTCTCTGCAACCCCAACCCCCTAAAACCTTGGGGCAGTGAGCATTAGCCCTTGTATGTCTGATCTGTTGGTAAAGGTGCACTTTCCTGTGTCTTTAGCTAAGACACTGAGGGACGACTCCTCAGCTCAGCTGCTGGCACACAGGAAGACAGAGCTGCAGGAGAGACAGAAGATTTACAGGTCCGACAACAACACAGCAACACGAAGATAGAGCCTCACTTCCCAGAGTGGATGTTTTAAAAAGTATTATTTATTATTATTTCTATTATACTCTGTGTTTCTGTCTCAGATGGGTAACATGGGCTCCAGGGATTCCCAGATGTATTGACGCTAAAACAGAAGCAGATTTACCCCAAGACGTCCGCTTTGAAAATGAGAAGAAGAGTGACTTTGAACATTCCTTACACTATGCGTACGTGGTGCACAAACACATACACACACACATACACACAGTCATGTCTGACTTCAGAGGACATTACATCAATTTCAGAGGACATAACAATGAATTAATTGCCTGGAGACTTACTCCGGACTTATTCATTTCCTGGAGACTTACTCTAACCTAAACCATAAATAGTACTTGCCTAACCCTAACCCTAACCCTAACTCTACCCTAAACCTAATCTTACCCCAACCTTAAAACATGTCTTCACCTTAAAATTTAGTGATTTGTCCCCATAAGGAAGACAAGTCCCCATTATGTGACTGTTTGAACAGATTTAGGTCCCCACAACATGAGTTATACCTGGGCCACACACACACACACACACACACACACACACACACACACACACACACACACACACACACACATACACACTAATCTTCAATTCTTATAAACTTTCAATTGTTTCTGGATACCCAATCCAACTCTGAATCCTAAAATAAATAGATAAATGGATAAAGTTGTAAAGGATGGCAAAAAGCCATCTTTTACAACTCCAGATGAGAGATGAGTTCTCACAATGTCACTGTATCATCAGATATGTATCCTGGCAATGTGATGAATGCCAGGTGCACATGCATCATTTCCTCTCATCAGCTTGGTGGAGTTGTCTCTGAAAAAGTTAGCCATCAGGTTTGGGAAGTCCTGGAATGACCTGGATGATTTCAAACGGATCTTCTGGAAGCTGAGAAGCCCCATAGCTGGTGGGTAAATATACACAACATACTCCTCACAAAACTTTAAAAACTTAAGGTCTGGGCATTTTCCTGATACACACTCAAATATATATTGCAAAAGGAATGCCAAATGTTCAATTTACACAAATACATAGTCCTTTTATTAATCATCAGGTTTAAAATGCATAAATAAAAATAAATCAAAGTAACCTTACACCATGCGTCATCTAATGTTGTTATTCGTCAGTTGTATGTTTTCTGTTTCCTTTAACTGCCATGTATGAGAGAGAAAATTACTTAAACTAATGTTAAATCATTTCAAATATTTTCATTACTGATGCAAAAAAAACATTTGTAAGTAGTTTTCTTAACTGCATATTTTTCCAGTGATGAAATAAATCCATGCCATACCCATTTTAAGTTTTAAGTCAAGTCAATTAATCTATACTCACTTCCCAATTTAATAGGTACACCTAGATAAAACTAACGCAATATAATACAACAACCCTGCAATAAATCCTCCCTTAATGAGGACTATAAATTTCAGTTTTTCTTGAATCTGTTAAAGAGGATGTGGATTTATTTTAATTGTCATTTTGGAGGCTGTAATTTGTGGTGCTGTTGAACTGTACTGGGGTTATACTGAGAGGTGTTCCTAATATATTGTCAACAATAATTCATATAAATGGGATGGACAAAATATTAGGAACCACCTCTCAGTATAACCCAGTATATATGTTATATTATACTGGATTCATTTTATCTAAGTTACTTAATAAATTGGAAAGTGACTGTATGTGTCACAGCAATCCTTTTGAATTTGTGGTCCAGTATTTTCTGTTCAGATATCTGACAAATAGGGTCATCCATTATTATTTCAATTCAATTCAATTTTATTTATATAGCGCCAAATCACAACAGAGGTTATCTTAAGCCAAATGAAGATGTATAATAATAATGAGACTCATAATAAAACTAATAATTATAATAAGACTAATAATAATAATAATCAGACTAAATGTAATACTAATAATTGCAGTGGGTGTTGAGCATGATCATGGGGGCAGTAAGGGGTTTGCAGTCACAGATCAAAAAACAAAATAATTTACATGTAACATATGTTTTTCATTTCATTATGACACAATAAATGCATACATAAAAGGGAAATATACACTCACCAAGCACTTTATTAGGAACACCTCTAAACCTGCTTATTCATGCAATTATCCATTCAGCCATTCACGTGGCAGCAGTGCAATGCATAAAATCATGCAGATACAGGTCAGGTTAAATGGTCACATCAAACATGCTTTGATCATTCCTGATACTGTTGATCCGTATCAAAAACTCTAGAGTTTACTCCAAATGGTGCCAAAACAAAAAAACATCCAATGAGCAGCAGTTCTGCAGATGGAAACACCTTGTTGATGAGAGAGGTCAGAGGACAATGGCCAGACTGGTTGGAGCAGAAAGAAAGGCTATGGTAACTCAGAAAACCACTCACAACTGTGGCGAGCAGAAAAGCATCTCAGAATGCACAATATGTCGAACATTGAGGCGGATGGGCTACAACAGCAGGAGACTCCTGTCAGCCAAGAACAGAAATCTGAGGCTGCAGTAGGCACAGGCTTGCCAAAACTGAACAGTTGAAGACCGGAAAAACATAGCCTGGTCTGATGAATCTGGAGTTCTGCTGAGGCACACAGATGGTAAGGTCAGAATTTGGTGACAACAGCAAGAATCCATGGAGCTAACCGGCCTTGTGTCAACAGACCAGGCAGGTGGTGGTGTAATGGTGTGGGGAATGCTTTCTTGGCACACTTTTGGGTCCATTAATACTTGTTCATGGTTTAATTGCCACAGTCTATCTGAGTATTGGTGCTGACGATGTGCATCCCATTATGGTGAAAACTTTCTTCTACTGGCTGATTCCGGCATTATAATGCTGGAAGTATTATATTATAATAAAGGAAATGTCATCTTAAACTGGTTTCATTAATATGACAATGAGTTCAGTGTCCTCCCAAGTCACCAGATTTGAATCCAAAAAAACACCTTTGGGATTTGGTAGAATGGGAGATTAGCAGCATGAATGTGCATCTGACAAATCTGTAGAAATTATGTTATGCAATCATGTCAACATGGAGCAGAATCTCAAAGGAATGTTTCCAACATCTTGTGGAATCCATTCTGTGAAGAATTTAAGCTGCTCTAAAGGGAGTAAAGGGAGGCCCCACCCATTATTAGTCTGGTTTTCCTAATGAAGTGGTTGGTGAGTGTATACAACAATGTGTTTTGAATTTCACTTTATTTCTTTATTTTTTATTTAGGTATTTTAAATCTTCCATAAAAGAATGCCTAAATGCCTATCTATTACAACTCTCTTTAAAGCTGTAATATGAGTTTTAGACATAAACATTGTATTTAAGCCTCAGGGGTGGTGTAGTTGTTCAATGCTAACAAAATAGTTATCTTTGTTAATATAACAGGCTGTTTCAACTTGACGAGCATGTACAGTAGTTTATACACATTTATCTTAGAATGAGACAAATGTCCAGAGTTGATTTTTCACCCAATGTATGTGTGTTTGACTCAGAGTACTGTATGGAGCACTGGAAGGAGGACTGGTTCTTTGGCTACCAGTGTTTGAATGGCTCCAACCCACGGATGATCCACAGATGCAAGAAGCTGCCGGAGAACTTCCCTGTCATGTCAGACATGGTACAGAGCTCCATGGCTCCCAGGACCAACCTGGACATAGAACTCAAGGTGGGAAATGCATTATATCTGTCTTTACAGTCTATACAGGCTTTAATGACACCCCAATTTTTACAACTGCAAAACTGTCTAATTTATGGCTCAAAATTGTTCAGTTATCTCATACTCTCTCCTTCCTCCATGTCCTTAATTCTTCTTATTTTATTCTTCTCTCCTGTCCAGGCAGGGAATATCTACTTGTTAGACTATGCCATCATGGATGGGATTCCCACCAACACAATCAAGGCTAGACCTCAATACATTGCTGCTCCGCTCTGTCTCCTGTACCAACACCCAGATGAAGGTCTCATACCTATTGCTATACAGGTATATCATTCACACCTATCATGCCCATAGAGTGGTATGGAAATACTGAATTAACTCAACATGTAACTGATGTGCATGCACACAATAACTCATGCAGAGTTTAAATCTAGGAAAATTTAATAAATTTTAAAATTATTGAATAAAAAACCCAATAATTTTAAATGAAAACCTGTGACCATTGAATGTAGTATAATGACTGTAAATTTGAAAAAACTATAAAAATCTAAGCATAATGACTGTAAATACGAGACAGGTTTATAAAAAATGAATAAAGAATGTAAACATAGGACATATTTATGAAAATCTAAGAATATTAAAAGTAAACGTGAAAAGTAAAACTGAAAACATTTTATAAAAATATAAATGTATTTAATGACAACATAAGAATATTGAATGTAAACCTAAAATAGAGGTATGAAAACACTGAATGTTAATATCTAACAAGACTGGATGGACGCTGATAATATTGAATGAACATCAAAGAAAGGCTGTTTAGCTGTAACTTCTTTTATCAAATGATGCATTTTCCTAGGTCACTGGTACTACACTAGAGTGGAAACAAAACTGGTGACTAATATCTGAACTTCATATGGCCTGGGAGGTTTTGTATATGTTATGTTCAAGTTCCCTTTTATAGTGGAATAGGATTCAGTGTAATAGTTTCCCCTCCTTGTCCTCAGATAGAGCAGACTCCAGGCCTGGATACGCCCATATTCCTGCCCAGAGACCCACCTTTGGCCTGGCTATTGGCTAAGATGTGGGTGCGTCACTCTGAGTTTCAGGTTTTCCAGCTGCTGTCACACCTACTCAGGACTCACTTGGTGATAGAGGTGTTTTGTGTGGCAACTCTGAGACAGCTGCCTGCTGTACACCCTATATATAAGGTAAACAACCATATAAGTCATATATTATTCAGAACTGTAGTTTTCAGTTAGAAAATTTAATCCATAACTGTATACAATTCTTGGGATACAGTAGAGAATGACTGTAAGTTTACATTATATGGTCAATGTCACACCACCATAATAAATCCCCAAATTTGCCAAGGCCTTAATTTACTTCAAATGCAGACAGAACCTGACCTTTATTTGATACAATCTTATCTTGGAGGCATGCCTTTATTCAAATTTTCCCTGTTCTGTGGTTGGAATAATGTGCGTCTCAACAGCACTAATTCCATAATAACATATCAACAGAGTCATGTCATACTCACAACTCTACTGGAAACATTTTCTCTTTTTAACAAAATATTGTTGATATATTATTTCCAGTTTTCCACTTTGTAATTTTTTTAGCTGTTAAGCTACTGTCAATGAGACTCAACATTTCCTGCACAGATGTTTCACATTTAAAAGACTTCCAGTGTCTATAAGACATTATCCCTCCCTTCAGTGGCAGGCTTTTAATTTGAATCATTTGCAGGAGTTTTACTGATGATAGCTTAATAATTATCCAAAAAATGGTAAAGTAGAGGCAATTGGAAATAATTAGTTGACGGAAGTATTTATATTAAAAGGAGAAAGCTACATGATTGTGTTGTTGCGGTAATGTAATTATTGCTGAGGAATTGTACATTATACTGAATTCACTATGTCACTTATTATATCCAGTTATTTCAATCCTCCACTGTTTT
Source organism: Xiphias gladius (assembly GCF_016859285.1). NCBI lineage: Eukaryota > Metazoa > Chordata > Actinopteri > Istiophoriformes > Xiphiidae > Xiphias > Xiphias gladius. The sequence continues at coordinate 397,598 of NC_053411.1, forward strand.
CATGGTCCCTGTTTAACAAGAGTTCAGTTGTTTATGCTATTATTTGAGACTCGGTCATTATGTGAGAATCAGGCTTTTATTTCAGAATTGAAGGTAGTTTTACATGCTGTGGCTAATACAGTCATGTTGTACCCTGAACAGTTTTCTATATCTTCCTAACCCTCCCTGCTGTAGCTCCTGGCCCCTCATCTGCGCTACACTCTAGAGATCAACTGTAGGGGGCGCACTCAGCTCATCTCTGCTAATGGCATCTTTAAACGGGTTTGTCACTCTGAAACAGGACATTTGATTGGGATTTTGGATGTTTGAACTTATTTAATGTTGGCTTGATATACCTTGCCTGGGACTATTACAGTTACCAGGACCTCAACCTCATCATAGTCACATTATTAATCTTGGATGTGTTGTATAAAAGAAATTAAAAATACACTCACTAGCTGTGTTAAACAATCTATTGATCCTTATAATGATGATTGTCATCATTGTGGTGATGATCATGTTTGTGTGAAGGTTGTGTCTACAGGTGGTGATGGTCTGTTGATTCTTGCTCAGAGGGAGTACAAGATGCTGACTTACCGCTCCCTCCAGCCCTGCAATGATTTTACTGACAGAGAAGTGTCCCAGCTCCCAAACTATTTCTACAGAGAACACAGTTTAATGCTGTGGGAGGCCATACACAGGTAGACAGCACACACCAAGTTCATACTAACACACCATGCTCAGCTGGCAGGACACTGCTGCTGAAAGATTCTGAAAAAGACCAAGAAAAAGCAAACTGAGAGCATCTTTATCTTCCGTAATGTAATATATTCCTGAATTAAATGGAATATGCCAGATATCCTTATCCTTTCTATGGTTGATCCTGCCCAACATTTTGTGAAACATTTCTGTGGAAAGAGGACAACCCCAAGGAGCATCATACACCTGAATATCAGATCTGTGCCTTAATTATATATAAAGCCTCATCAGGTTTTAAAGCTTTTCCAACAGCATTTGAGGTGGATTTGGTTAACCTGTAGGAGGAGTACATCGAAGCATAAAATGTGTAATTTCCTATTGCCCTTAGGTGGCACTATGACTATAACTTTCTGTAGATGTTCTCAGGCCAGGACTCTTTTCAATTGTGGAGTTCTAGGCAGATTGGACAATGTCTGTCTGAGTTACAACTTCTGCAACTTCTGACATGTACCAGGTTTACGTGAGTTTACGAGCATCCTTACCCCCTTAACAGCAACTTCCTGTTTCATGGCGAAACATCAAAATTTTGTATGCCAGCAGGACAAAGCTGTTCATTGAAAACTCACAATTTTCACAATAAAGCATCATCAAGGTCTTGAGTATTTTCTGACCATGTTCAAAGTGGATATGGTCAATAGCCTAGGAGGAGTACATCAAAGTATAAAACATGTAATTTCCAGTTACCAGTAGGTGGCACTATGACTATATCTGAGTATTAGCATGTAGATGTCCTTAGGCCAGTCTTATCATACATGTAAAGTTTGGGGCAGATTGGACAATGTATATTTGAGTTGCAACAACTTCCTGTTTCATGGTGAAACATCAAAATTCGCAATGCTGCCACTGACACGCTGTTCAACAAAAACTCAAAATCTTCGCTATCTGGCATCGCAAAGGTCTCTACATTAGACTGAACAAAAGAGCTATTTCGTTGAAATTTTGTGAGGGGGGGGCATTTCGCAACACCCCTTCACAAGACCCATAAAATATTTGACGCATGTGCAAAGTTTCATGAATTTTCAAGTACTTTTAGTCCCTCAAAAATGTGATTCAGTTTGAGGGAGAAGAATAAATAATAGTAATAATAATAATAATAAACATAGTTTCAATAGGGTCGTTGCACAACTCTGTGCCTAATTTCTCCGTAATTAGCCTCCAGGATACAACCACACTGCTGTAAAACCATGTGGAAAGTGGCTGCAAAGCCAGTAATAAGTATAATTTAGTGGTAAGAGTTAATGAAAGCCTTATAAGGCTGCATAGTTAGTTTTATACAGAGCTGGTTACCTTCCTATAAAAAAACATTGAAATTTTATTTAGTATTGTGACTGAGCGCTGGAGAAAGGGTTATCATTGAGCAATAACAAAATTACTGGGTCAGTATATCTGTCTTGGACACCACTGAGACACCAGCTTTGTCTCTTACTATGAATACTAACTAATGTACACAACTCTTCCTTCAGTTTTGTCTTGGGTATGGTAAGCTTGTACTACCAGTCAGACCATGATGTGCAGGAAGACCTGGAGCTTCAAGCCTGGATAAAAGACATATCACAAGAGGGCTTCACAGAGCTTCCCGACTTTGGTGAGTAATTAGTATCCTGCATTTTCATCCTTAACACTTAACACAGATCAAGCATTCTTGCAGTCATGTAAAACCTTTAAAAAAGAATAGGTCAGCATTTGGGGAAATACTTTTCTTTGCTCTCTTTCTGAGAGTGACAGGTTTAGATAGATATTCTAATGCCTGTGTTAATTAAAGATCTGGCATGTCAGCATGTGGTTAGCTTAAGACCTTAAATAGGGGGACATAGCTAGTCTGGCCCTGTCCAAAGTTCAAAAATTCACCTACCAACAGGCTCACTAATTAACATGATGTATCTCATTTGCTTAATCTGTACAAATACAGAAATGTAAAAGAATTTGTGTTTAAGGGGGAGTTATGTTGTGGAACTAGGAGGGACCACTTCTAGTCTTTATGTTAAGCCTGTAGCAGGGCTAAAATATTAAAAAACAACTGCAACTGCATACGGGAGAGGTTTGACAAACATCGCATGAATCCATTTATATAAAGTGTTGTTAGGAGAAGAGATGATATATTGCATATACAGCATGTGTATCTTCCACTTGATGATGGATATATTTCAGGTCTGCCCAGTAAGTTCAGCACCAGAGAGGAACTTTCCACCCTGCTGGCAGTGGCCATCTTCACCAGTACAGCCCAGCACGCTGCTACAAACAATGGACAGGTGCTGAACACTCAAACACCTAGCCTCTAGCTTACTGTTGATGTTTTAAACTCCACTGTCTATTGCACTAACTTTCACAACATCGTGAATGAACTTGAATGTTTTGAATTCAGGAAGGGATTGGCCTGTCACCATTCAGCATTCTCCCTGCCTGTTTTTTTATTTATTTTTATTTTTTAGTTTGACTGGTGTGCCTGGGTCCCCAACACCCCTTGCACCATGAGACAACCTCCACCAACAGACAAGGATGCTGTTACCATGGAGATGATCATGGCCACTCTTCCTGATGTCAGCCAATCCTGTCTGCAGATGGCTATCACATGGCATCTGGGGAGAGCACAACCAGATGCTGTGAGTCCACCTCTGTCTGGTTTGTATGGTAATGGATTATACGTTAAATGAGGACTCCAATTTCTAATTTGATAAGCTGGCATGACTGATAAATTAAATGGTTTATTCACTCAAATAATGGAAAAAAACATATTTTCCCATTTCCCTCTGGTGGTATTTATTCTGGCAGACAGTTCTGGTTTAATTCGTCCAGGTTTTCAGACAACTGAGATTTCTGCCTCCACAACATTACATGTGATTGCCTCCTCCTAATTGGGTGGTGAGTGCAAATATCTGTCTCGGGTGCTTAGGCGGAGCCTCAAAGGGGAAAACAAATAGCGAAGCCTGTTGGAGGCTATGCACATACTCGTAGAACTCTCCAGCTCTATGTGTATGTGCATAGCCTTGAGACAGGCTTCGCTTTACATCCAGGAATCTTCTATTTTTCAGTCTCATCACCGACAGCACATATTCATGAACATTATTGTACATTATGTGAAGCCAAAATTTTATTTTAATAAATTGAATAACATAATCTGTACTGTATTTATATTTTAAATTGTATCATCGATGTTTGAAAAAAACCTTTCAGTTATCCTGTATTAGGTCTGTAGAGCTGTTGACTTGACTCGACAGCGATCATGTTACACCACCCAACTTAGTTCCTCTTTCTTCAGCAGCCCCCTTCTTTCTTCTGCCTAGATTCCTTTGGGCCAGTACACAGAGCAGCACTTCACTGAGGGGCAGGCTGTGGAGCTGATTGATAGGTTCAGAACAGAGCTGAAGGAGATCGAGAGCCACATCTGGAGTCAGAATAAAGGACTGGAGTTGCAGTACCTTTTCCTCCTGCCCAGCCGCATAGAAAACAGCATCACTATATAGAAATACTAATAGACTACTCCATGCAAGATCTGTTTTTATTTTAACATTAAATTATTTTTTCTATTGATCATTGTTGAAATGGTCTACTAGTAAATTTTCTCTGCCGAACGTGGTTTGTTTTGCTGGTAGGTGGTGGGGGTGATGGTAGCTTGCCAAGAGCTTCAGCCATCATTGGTTTTTGTTTTACAAGAGGTTAGAGGGTGTATTACCCTCTGAGCAGCACTACTTCCTCATCCTCTCATGATCGACTGAGGGCAGATTGGATGCTAAAGTGACTTGCTGATCAGAAAGTGACGAGATGGGCTGGTTGGGCTGGGGCTAACTGGTTAGCGTGCTAGAAATAGCAGCAAAACAAGAGTTAACATTGGCATTGTTTTCCAACACTGGAAACAGCTCTTGGCGAGTAATTACATAAAGTTTGATCCCGAATTCACAATGTTTCTTCTAGACTTAACAGATGTTAATGCTAACATTAGCTATGTAGCAATAGCAAACCTACACCTAGCCCTTTAAAAAAAATTGTTATTACATTCATTGTGACAAAAAAAATAATATGTTATATCAAACTATACTTGTATTGTTTTTTTAAGTGCAATCTTTATTTTATTATATAGCTAATATTTTCATTTTCACACGAAAACATTACAGCCTGCAAGCATCTACACATCTCACACTGAAACACTCAAAGCTGTCCATGTTTCCCAACTGATGACTGAACAGTGGCTGGGAGTATGTCTAAGATAGGGACACACACACACACACACACACACACACACACACACACACACACACACACACACACACACACACACACACACACACACACACTCCTCATGAGTTTAATAGGCAATCCAAACTGTGCCGTTGGAAAAGCACACACTCAAAAATCTGCAACATACATACAGGATCATGGTCAATAGTTATCTTGTGATCAGTCTATCACATTTTTCTGCCAGAGCTGACAGTTTTTGTGTTTCAAGGCTGTGCCCAGTAGTTCCAGTCATGCATAATGGCAGAGCTGCCTCATTGTCTAGTTCGTGCATGAACAGTCTTTACACCTTCTTGAGATTCCTTTAAATTCTTCCATCAATTTATTAAGCTTGTTGCAAATATATGCAAACATTTGTTCATCAAATAATTTGGTATAACAATCTTTGTATGATTTTACATATCTCTGCACTACATACCCCACCATTGTCAGCAGTTTTAGGTTGGGCATCAGCATCATGGGGAAGATTGTGAGGAAGAACTGTGACCAAATCTACCTGCAACTTACATATACATGCCAGCTCGAACAGAGGTGTTCTGGAAGTATATGGCAAGGAGGTTCAGTGAGCGATGGAACTTCCCTAATTGCCTTGGAGCTCTGGATGGGATGCATGTCAGAATTGAGGCCCCTGCAAACACTGTTTCCCTTTATTTATATCATAAAAGTACCTTTTTGTACTGTTCTCCTCCTAGCATTAGTGGATGCGGATTATCGTTTCTTTGCCATATATGTGGGGAGTTATGTTGGGAATAGCAATGAAGGCATATTCGCAGATTTTGCACTGGGCCCCCCATCATGGAACACTGGATGTTTCACCCCATTTGGAACTCCCGTCTGCACCTGAATTGGGGAAGGTCAATCTTGTTATCGTGGCAGACGAGGCCTTTCCCATGAAGCTGTATCTTCTCCGACTCTTGTGTCGCATATCAAAAAATGTTTTCAGAATTCTGAACAAACGTTTCAGGGTTTATGAAAGGCCACTGGAGGTGAGCCCTGACCTGGCGGACAGCATCGTCAAAGCAACATGCAAATTATGCAACCACCTAAATATCCAAAGTAAATAAACAACAACAAAAAAAATGCTTTCATATAGTGAAATAAAAAATATAGACATAAAATGAGTAGAGAGAGAGAAAGAGAGAGAGAGAGAGAGTGTTTGTGTGTATGTGTGTTACAGACCCCAAACTGACTATGTAATGTTTCCTCTATTTCCTCTATTGTGATGATCAGCTTATTATTTTAAACTTGATGCAACCCTATTTTATGGCCTTGTAGTGTGATGAAAGATATGATGGGAGTTTAAGAGCAGATTATCAGTTATCATTATCATTATCAGTGAAAGGTTTCTGCATGTAATTATTTGTGTAATCTGATTTTGGATTTATTTTTTGTACAGTGTATATTTTGGGTTAGCTGAGATTCAGCGTAAGAGGTGAGGCTTACAGAAACGTGTATGTATGATAGGAAAGCCTTAGTAGGCTATGATAGAAAAATTAGCATTTTAAGCATTTATACTCTGTCTAGGAAAGGTGACAATGTCCTAACAGGCAAAGTCCTTTATGATTATGAGCTGTAATTTGTCGTGATGTAGCTGATGGCAGCATGAACCATGTGGTCGCCTGGATTTGGAGGAAAATTACCAGACTTTGTTTGCTATATTGCTGATGATTTCCTAATCCTGAATGTTTAAAACAAGTGTATTGTATTAAGTGATTTGTTGATTTTTTTATTTAGGTTATGTTATTTTAATTCTGAAATAACAAGCTTAAAAAGTATTGTGTTTCTGTTAAAGTTTGGACCGTTTGTTGGCCTTGGTCTGGCGCTCAATCTCAGGCTTATTTGGACTTTTGACCTTAACTTGTATGATTTCAGTCTTAGACGAATGTAGTTTTGACAGTATTGCCTGTATTTATTTGCATTAGGGCTGAGCATTAAATTATTCATTATATATATAATATTATTATAATATTGCATTGCATATTACAAGGCTTACTTCCTATTGCCAGAAGGTGGCGCTTTTACTATGGTTCAATATTGTCCTGCAGATATCTTCAGGGTGGAACTCTTATTAAAAATGTGAAAATTGGGGAAGATCTGATGATGAGGATTCAAGTTACAACAGTTTCTGTTTTCATGTCAAAAATCGAAATTTGCTGCACCTCCAGGGAAACGCCATTCAAAGAAAACTCAATTTTCACCATAAAGCATCATCAAAGAATTAAAGAGTTTCTGACCCTTTTTGAGGTGGATCTGGTCAACCTGCTAGGAGTAGTACATCAAAGAATAAAACACGTAATTTCCCGTTGCCAGTAGATGGTGCTATGAGTGCAACTGAAAGTTGCGCGAGAGCTACTTTGTTGAAATTTTGTAGGGAAAAACCCATAAAATATGTATATTTTCAACATGTTTGACTTTTGTGCAAAGTTTCATGAGATTTCAAGCACCTTTAGCCCCTTAAAAATGCGATTCATTTTGGGTAATAATAATAATAATAGTTAAAGCTGCAAGCAGCATTGATCGGGCCCTTGCACCATCGTGCACATTGGGGGAGCTAGCAGGATGCAATTAAGCAACACAAAGGTCTTAAGATTGGATCAACCACATATGATTTCAATCTGCGTGGCAGTGGACATGACGTATTGCACATTTTGTGTTAATTTATGTGTCCAGAATGTGGTGCTAGAGAACATGCACCAAACATGTTGATGTTTATCAATTGTACTTTACTGTAGATAAAATGATGATCGTCACACAAGGATTACTTCCTGTTGCCAGTGAGTGGTACTATTACTATGATTCAATTTTGGCTGTAGATGTCTTTAGGCCGGGACTCTTATCAAACATGAAGTTTGGGAAAGATCTGATGACGTGGATTTGAGTTACAACAGTTTCTGTATTTATGACAAAACATCAAAATTCGCCACACTGGCAGGGGAACAGTGTTCAATGAAAACTCACAATCTTCACAATAAAGCATCATCAAGGTCTTAAGGCTTTTTTGACCAAATTTGAGGTGGATGCGGTAAACCCGCTACGAGAAGTAATATAAAACATATAATTTCCTGGTACTAGTAGGTGGCGCTATGACTGTAACTCAATATTTGCATGTAGAAATCTTCAGGCTGGGAATCAAACATCTGAAGTTTGGGGCAGGTTGGACCATTGTACAGTCTAGTTACAAAACACTTCCTTTTTCCTGGTGAAGCATGAAAATTCAACGCCATGGACACACCTCTGCAGAAAAACTCGAAAGCTTCGCAATTTAGCATTATGCAGGTCTTTAGATTGTACTGACTACATTTGAAGTCGATCGGATCAATTCTCTAGAAGGAGTTTGTTCAAGTATGACCCCTGAAAAAAAAAAAAAAAAACACATTAAAATTTCACATTAAAATTCACAACTTCCTGTGGGTCTTAGCGTATGGCTCCAAGAGGCCTTTTTAAAGACTTGCCATGATACACAAGCCTAACTAATTTGGCACATGTAAGTGAAAGCAAAAGGTGGGGGCTTTTGTTTTGAAATCTATGGGGGGGGCGCTACTTTGTACACCTTGCCACACCCACTCCCAAGACCCAAATCAGGTATCTATCTTTACCAAGTCTGATGTGTTTGCCAATTTCATGAGTTTTCAAGCATCCAAAGCACCTAATTTTTGCATTTAAAGACAGCAAACAATAATAAAAATAATTAATATAATAATAACAATCCTTAGGATTACAATAGGGCCTTCACACCACTCGGTCCTTGGGCCCTAATAAACATAGCAGTTTCAACAGGGTCCTTGTAATGGTCGGTACTCGGGCCAAATAATAATCTTTACAAAAACAATAGGTTCCTGGCACCTTCGGAGTTATTACTATTACAATAATATGAATAATTTAGTTAACTAACTAATTGGGAACATTTTTAATTAATAAAATTAAGCTTTTACTTTCCCAGCTCTCTCTTTTCTTGATTGAGCTAAACTCACTGTTTAATTCTCTTGGTCTTATAAACAATAAAAAAGAGCAAAAGGTTTTTAAAATATTGCAGAAATATATTTGAGGAAACCCTGGAGGTTAAATCAGATGCCTTTCTTATACTTTATTTAACTTTTGACTTATCTTAATTGTATTTGTTTTTCTTTTCATTGATTTATTTTTTTTTTACCCCTTATTTTATAAATATTCTTTTCTCAATGTTATCAGCACTCCTATATTGTGTTGTGACCTTCTGTACTTGCTTTGTGCCTGACATGCTATGTACTGTTTTTTGCTTGTTAAATTTGTTGAATAAAAAACTGTAAATGTTTGGTAGAATAAGCGATGTCACTGTGAGCTACAATAGAACTGTAGTGATGTACAGTAACTGAGATCTACATTAGAGCACTAATGATGTCTCAGAGTTAGAGAAGAACTTTAGCGATGTTACTGAGTACTACAGTAGAAGTTTAATGAAGTAATTCAGATTTATTAGTAGTTATTAGTGCAATCACTAGTGATTGATAGTGATAACTACAATAGAGCAACAGTGATGTTATTAAGAGCTGTGAAGATGCTACTAATGCTGCTATGGTAGTGATGTCAAGGGGAGCTATAGTAAAGCTGGTGTGAAAATCCTGGACCTTGGAAAACCACAACACAAACTGTACAGAACAAATATATAAAGCGTACTCCTTCTTTTCCCCATAATTGTAAGTCACCATGACTTGATTCCCAATCAAACCATTCTTTATATGAACTTAAAATTAAGTTTCTACACCCAAATAAAAATCATTCCATGGTGTTAGCAACTTTTTTTCTGAAGCAGAAAATAGAAATACAAGTGTTGATTCTTATTAACAGAACAGCTCACCTGCAGCTGGTACGACTGCTTAAGGACACGGAGCACTAGGCTCATATTGGACACTTGAGTGTCCAATATATACCATCAACTATACCTACCACTTATAAAATATACCTCGACCAGTACTGGATTTCTGAAGACAATACTGGTATCCATAGTTGACAGTTTTAAAGAAAACAATAACAATATAACAGCTGATTTCTTTTTTAAACAAAAACACATACCACGAACAATCAATCTTGATACAGATCCCATATACTGAGCAGGACATTTAACAGTGTAAAAATCTACTTGTCGGTGCTCTCTGGTGGAAAAACTATGTCTGTGGCACAGTTTCTAAATGACCTTAAACCTAGGTCGGCATTTCTATACTGCAATTTCCATATACAGTACTTATCAAGACTTGGTGCAGCTGTACAGGCAGAGATTTTGAGTGAAGTGTGACAATAAAACCCTTACTCTTGGTGGATGTCTTCATCTTTCACAGGTACATCTTCAATCAGCAAGGCTGAAGGAAAATTCCCCAGCATTGCCTGAGAGAGAAGAGGCAGTTAAACCATGGGTCCTACAGTCAACATGGCAGGGTTAATGGGTTTTGCTATGTTAACTCCAACTGTAGATTTAATTGAAAGTTAAGATACTGAACTAAGATTCAATTAAATCAATATTTTTGTAAAATTGGTAATCATGTTTTAGGCTAGACATATGAACACCAGATATGATTAAATATTGTGAAAACAAAAGGAGTCTTCTTCAACAAATTTATTTATTTAAACTAATTTCATGTCAAATATTGGTTCACAGTAAGTTCTCATAATATGGTTTACAAAGATGTGAGCCTTGTGTACCAAATAATATCAAAACCATTTCATTGCAACTATAGTTTTGAGCCATTTTCTTAAAAACACAAAGTCAGTTTCTTTAAAAAATAGCAGTCTATTGACATAAACAAGTCTTATCAGAAAACATTAATTTAGTGAATGCAGAATGTTATTTTCTTTTTGTTGTTTTTCCTCATTTTAAAATTCTGAATCTGAGTACAAAAACCAATTCAAATTTTTCCTTGATACTTGTCCATATACAAAATGTAATATTTCATAGCACTAAATTGATCTTATGAAACTGGCATTTTTAAAGTAAAATTTATCTACAATATAAAATCAGTATAGTATATAATTTTATACTGGCAAGAATCCAAGGAGTAACCTTCAAAATAAGTCCAAATAAAATATAAGTAAAACAAAACACTTAAATAAAAAAAATGTAATAAAATGAGAAAAAAATGTTGTTTTTATTTTAAAACCTGAAGTGTTTGGAATAACTTTTAAAAAAAATCTACATTAATGTAAATGGAATTTAGAAAACCAAGTATATCGCTTTTTTGTTGGCAAAAAACACGATACTGAAATCCAGGAATTACATTTTTGGCGGGCTGCCATAAGCCTTTGATTGAAATCACAGGTGTAAAAGATGCTCTTTAGTTTCAACGTCGTTACAAACTGTACATTGACAGGTTAGGGTCATTTGGTGAAAACGAATGCATTCTGACTCAACAGCCCTGCAATAATTCAGTTTTAGCTAAAAACTGCTTTAGGGAGGTGTTGATTCATCTTTATGGTGTCTGTGTTCCTGCTGAATCGTATTATAGTATTTTGTATACTCCATTTACATCAGTGAGAGCTGAAATAAAACTCATAAACTCTTTACAAGAATCCTTGTTGTCTTCTTCGGACACGATTTACGTAGGGTTGGGTCATAGTATATCTGGACTAGTCTATCAAAAACGAAGGTATGATTACCGAGAATTTAAAAAAAAAAGGAAATGACAGCAAAGAGTCACACACACCAACATTATAGCCCCCCACGTGTTCTATACAATCCCACACGCGGCGCATTAAGGCCCACAAATCAGTCCACGCATTATTAACGTTCTATAAGGAAAGAATATGAGATAACTCGAGCTGTTCTGAGTTGACTGTTAACTGTTCAAACTTCTGTCACTTTTCAGTCAGGTGACTGGGATTGAGTACCGGAAGTTTCCGGGATGTTAAAAGAGTTACTTTAAGTTTAGAAAAAGTTAGATTACTGATTTAAATATCAAATATAAAACCAAGAATTTTATTTAAATATTAATACTTTTATATATTTTATTCAATGTAAATCAAACACAAATACGTATTTTAGGATGAAAATGTTTCCATTACACTATTGTAATAACAGTGTATCATTTTTGAGAAGTTTTAGCAAAACATTTAATATAAATTGTTTTCATGTAGACATGATAAAAATCATGTGACCTTGGTGTCTTGAATCACATGACTTTCCTTTCAATGGCCGTGCTCAACGTGATACTACGTTGCGTTCCTGTCCTGTCGGAAATACAAAAGTCTTCAGCCCACACAGACAACAAAACGGAAAATGATACAATTGTTTCTTTAGTTGCTGTTGCTCAGCTCTGTCTGGTGTCTTTAAATGTGTAGGTTTAAAACGCATTGTTGTTGTCATGTGTTTAAGTTGTAAGTAAGTTTAAAAGATCAGGGTCTCAAAGGTGCATCTCCTGGAGAAGGCCAAAGGTTCCCTTCTTTCTGGTGTAACGTAATTACAATGGTGCATTAAGTCTGGTTCATATTATGCTGTAAAAACATGTATTACCAGGAAGTTGCCCTTGAACTGCTGACAAAGTGGTAAATGACAGTGGTGAAATTCAGCAAGTTCCATGCAACAAGTCTAGAAAATGTGACATTTCACTTCAGATGCATACACAATGCAGTTTGCTTCAAATATGCCAGATTTAACCAAGCCACATTTGTCTGATTTCAGATGAAATAATCCAGGCAGGTTGATTGATTGTAAAAAAAAAAAAAAAATAGCCCATATGAAGTACAGAATCCCTCCAGCAGAGTTCCACACACTTGGAGAATTTATGACATGGACCACACAGCTGTTCTGGAGACTCATGGTGGAACAACATAGAAACCGATACCAGTGTACTTTATGTTTTGTGCTTCATCTAACATAAAATAGCTTACTTGACAAGCCCATGCAGGCCTGGATGAATACAACCCATCTTTATGTTCTATCTGTCTATCTGGGTTACACGAGATTGATTATGCAGCAACCATTTTTTAATACTGTCTAAAGGTGTATAGCATTTTTGACCAAAAAAGTTCCAGGAATGATGGAAACAGAAGACATACACACAGGAACTAAACTTGAAACTATAAATAACTGTTTTTGTTTCCATTGCATCTAAGGAACTGTGATTATCTAACAAATTAGATCATAATTTTAGAAAAGTAATTTTGACAAGGAAACAATGCAAAATCATCCTGTTCTTTTTTCTGTTGTGTCATTTTTGATTTGCATGTATTGAATAAATATAAAGGAGACTGAAAACTCCAGTGAACCTGTCTTCATATTGGATAAAGAAAAAGTCTCTCGGTACAATATGAGAAGGTTGAAACCCAAACTGATTTCTAGCTGGTGCTATTCTATATTATCAAGAAGCTGTATAGTTTGATTTAAACTTGTCATATCAATAAAAATCTTTTTCAGTAAGTTTTAAGTTTTTAAGTTTTTTGGATTTCCCAGCCTGAAAAACCTGAAAAGACAGAGCTCTTCACCACCATCATCAAAACAAGAAAAGCATTGTAGAACCTATGCCAAGGCGCATGGAAGCTGCTGTGGCAGCTTGTGGCGGCCCAACACCGTTATGTTCGTTTTTCCTTTGATTTGTCACCCGTCTGTACAGGTGTGTTTTTTTATTTTTGATTTGAAACATATAGTCTACTATATAACACAGTATGGCCATAAAATATTGGTAGTGCTCTGTTTTTATTTTGCTTGCTTTTGCTTAGTGGAGAGCACTCATGGTTTACATATCAGTACTTTTACGTTGTTTCATATATTGTTGTTTCCAATTTCCCATATCTTAATGTTTTATTCCATGAAGGCATAGTCGAAGACAAATGTATCATAATAAAGTTATTGGGCAATAAAGTTATTTACATTGTAGTATAATATAACAGATTAAATTATCTCAGATTTTTTTTTCACGCATATGTAAAATGTAAAACTTGAATGACTGCTATAATTTCTGCCAACCACCAGATGTCACTATGCTGCGTAAGGAGTTGAAAGCCCTGAAATTTCAAATGTTTTGGGGGCACAAACTCCAAATAATTAGATAAATAAATAAATTAAATTAAATTAAAAAATCCCAAAGTTTTTTTTTAAACCTATAAGATTACCGATTTAAAATTCTTGAATGTACGTCTTTCCCTCACACCCACATCCCTCTCCATAAATATAAATTTACTTCTACTGAATGCAAACATCCCCCTGCATTATCCGTATAACCAAATTAATTTTTGTAATGTTATGCTTTAATTATGACTACGTTTCCTTTTTTCTTATACATGTATACATTTTTCTCTCTGTAGTTTTATTGTGCAGTTGCTTTCAATAAATACTTAAAAAGAGAAAGCCCAAAGCCCACGACTACGTTCTACTGTAATATGAACGTAAATGTATCAAGCATAGGGCACGATAAAATCTATTCCTGAACAAGGAGATTACGAGGAGACTTTGAAAGCAGCAGCAACCTTCTAGTTATATTCAGTGGGCGACGTGACCTGTTTCTCTCCAGTGGTGATGTAATTTAATCGTAGATAAAACTTTTGTCGCACTATGCGCCTATCTGTTCAAATGCTGGACTCTTCCAGGTACCGAGACTAAAAGCGACGGAGCAGTCAATTTCTAGCTGTTCCTGTACATCAGGAGGAGCACCAAATGCTACTTAGCTACACTGTTAGCATCTTAGCAGCTGCTCCCTTAACTTGAAGGCATCATTGAGTCCTACTCATAGAGTATATACTGCGTGATAGCACAGAGAACAGCAAAATGACCTCAGCTTCCACTAAAGTAAGTTATTTTTACATATCAACCACTGAGATGTAGTCTGTCGCAGTAGAAATAAGTTGCCCCAGTCTGAATACTATCCTGTTATTTGTACACAAACGCTCGAGCCCCTGAAAATGCTTCCCGATGCTGCTCGCGAGACCTATGCAGAATATCTGTAATTTTAAGATTACGTCAGTATTAAGGGATGGATTCAGGAAATTCAGAGAATTCTTGAAATTCTTCGCAGACACTGTTACATATTTTACTGAACAACTTGGATATTGCAGTTGGCCATGCAGTGTTAATTAATATTTATTAATTAATTCTCAAATCTGATCTTTTTTTTTGCAGTCATAAGTACCATAAAACGTACTCATACACTATATGCAAAAAGGTATATGGACACCCCTTCCCACATGTTTTTCCTGGTTTAGTCTTGACCCCTTCATTCTGATGAAGAGAAACCTTAATGCTCTGG
This sequence comes from Xiphias gladius, assembly GCF_016859285.1. NCBI lineage: Eukaryota > Metazoa > Chordata > Actinopteri > Istiophoriformes > Xiphiidae > Xiphias > Xiphias gladius. The sequence continues at coordinate 412,771 of NC_053411.1, forward strand.
CATACAATATTTTAGACAATGTTGAGCTTCCAGCTCTGACAGTAGTTCGTATTTGGTCCTTTCCTGTTTCAACATGAAAGTGCCTCTGTGCACAAAGCCAGCTCAGTAAAGAAATGGCTTTCCCATTGGAAGAACTTGATTGGCCTGCACAGAGCCCTGACTGCAACCCTAACCGACACTTTTGGGATCACCTGGATCACCAACTGTGAGCCAGGCCATATCGCCCAACATCACTTTTGGACCTCACTAATGCTCTTATGTCTGGGTGACAATCCCTGTAGTCAGGTTCCAACATCTGGTGAAAAGCCTGAAACCATAAGACTAGGGGCTGTTGTAGGACATTAATGTCCATGTTGTCAGTATTACAGGTTCAGTTGTCACATGTGGATTGTTAAAGTGTCTTACATATTATTATAATATTGTCGACATTTCGGTCATGTAGTGCATCTCTCACACTAACTATTTATATTATATGAAAACATGTACAATGAGTACATGTATTCATGTCCACCCCCTGTTGAATGATACACCATCTGTTGCTGAGACCATTTTTAATCCCTGTGTGTGCGTGTGCGTGTCTATGTGTGATAGGTAGGGGAGATCTTCTCTGCAGCTGGAGCTGCCTTCACCAAACTAGGAGAGCTCACCATGCAGCTTCATCCAGTGACAGACTCCAGTCCTGCAGGGTAACACACACACACACACACAAACACAAACACAAATACAAATACTTATATACATTACTGGCGAATGACCATTTGAACAGAAGGTTTGCAGGTGTGGTGATGAAGTAGATGACGTCTGCTTTGGCGGCTGCAGTCAGGGGACCTGGCACAAAGCTCCCGTCAACATAAGACAGTTTCCAGCCGCATCACCGGGATATAGAGAAAATCACAAACATTTAGCAGTAATACAGAGATTCAAAACATTAATAAATACTCAAAATATCCTCACTATTTATTAATTGATTCAGCCCTTATATATACAGGGTGCTCCAAAGAGAGCAATTCACTGCATAGTCACCTTGTGTACACAGGAATCCAACAAAAATCCAACAGTAAGACAAATATTAAACTTACAAGACTCCAAATAAAGGCTATGGATTAAATTGAGAAGGGGTAAAAAAGGGAAACCAACATAGAACCAGCGCTAAGTAAAATCTAAACAAAAAATATGGGATAAAAGCCAGGTTAACTTTAAAGTTCTACAACTCTCTAATGTCTACCCATTGAAGGTATAGGAATGGCCAATGGTCCAAATTTTTAAATTGGCCAGAGGAATCAGGTGATGGGGGGGGGCGCTCACCAATTAGTGAGTCATCCAAGGCAATACATATTGAATTTGGTCTTTTTTGCATTTACTGCCAGATTAAGATCAGATAGAGCTTGTTTTAAGGCCTGAAAATTGGCTTGTAGATTGGATATTGCCACCCAGCAAAGATAAGTCTGTGAGTGTGTGCAGACTAGTTTAGCACAAAGACTGAAAGATTCAGTCAGTCAAAATCTTGACAAATGTACAAAGAACCCTAACCTAAATAAAATAAAATAAAGTCAGTTTAGTTCCCATCTTCCCTCTAGTGGTCAGATGAAGAGCACAGTGAAGAGGAAGCTGTATGAAGACGGAGCTCTGCCCGCCTCCTCTGACGGGCCTAAGAAGGTCATGAAGAAAGCTACTGTTACTGTGGCAATGGCAACACAGGGAACTCCAACCATCATCTCTGTGCCCACAGCTCAGGTTGATGTGCCGTCAGGACTACAGGGTACCCCCTCCAACCAGCCTCCCCTGAAGAAACAGAAGACTGCAGGTGAGTCCAGCAGCACTACATGAAAATATTTGTATGTGAATATTCCAATCACTTCTTCATCAAACCTGATGAAGAAGTGATTGATCTTTGTGTCCATCCTATAATAAAAAAAAACATGTATTGAATAAATATCCCTTTTTTTATATTACTGCCCCACTGTGTATTGACATAATTTGTAAGTTTTGATTATTGAGAAAAGAGGTATGCACATACCTATTAGGGAAAAAATGTAGTAGAATCCACACACTATTTCTTTTACTCCCATAATGATTTTTATTAACCGATGTTGTGCAATGTTTTGATCAGTAATTGAGCTCCATCACGCACAATTTCCACAATCATCACATTTACATATCTCAAAATTATGATAATAATAACATGCTTCAACTTGTTTAACTGCTAGCATGTACTGTGGCTCAGCTTTGTAAAATGTAAGATACTATATTTGAACTTAAATGGTATTTGATGTTTGTGTGTGTTGTAGATGTAACCCTCAGTGCTCTGAATGACTCAGATGTCAACAGTGACCTTGTGGACATTGAAGGACTGGGTGAGGGATCCAACTCCAAAAAACTCAACAACTTTGATCAAGGTAAAGTTCCTGAACAACTACACAATAGGGTTGATTTTTATGAGGAATTGGGAGTAGGGATGGGTATGGAACAACAAGAATGTATTTGCTACCAACCAAAATGCAATGAATATTGAAAACTGTCATGTATTGAATGTTGGCATCAAATGTCATAATCTCCTTGATTTATTGTGTGATTAATTTCTGATTTTAAAGTTCTTGTACAGCTGCTTGAGAACATTTAGCGTTTGAGAACTTTGCCTTCTTTTAGTCAATGAAAAAAAAGGGTGTGGTAGAAAAAAACAGAAAAAACGTTATCAAAGGTTTCAAAAAAAGTATGGTGTATGTACTGTAACACAGTTGCCCACAGCTAGTCAGCACTTGTATTAAAAAATGTCAAAGGACACTCACCCCTAACCTATCAGATGACAATTGTCCATATTTACTGTGATGTTGGGCAAAAGTGTAGCGCTGTCAAAAGCAGCATTGTTAAAAATGGCATCTTTGGCTTAAAGTCCTTGTTTGTGGACTTATGTAGTAATGGAATTTTTCAAATTATTCTGATGCATACCGTTTTTCAACAGACATAATCTGTGCATGTCTATGCATGTTAATATTTGCTGTAACATACAGTATAATCTATTTACACATCAGTGCTCACTTTATCACTAAATTTTTCTTGTCAACTAATTTCATGTGCAGAGCCAAACCAATAATGAATGCAACTTAAGTATTGTGTGTCTGTCCAAAGTCTGATATATCTAATTCCTCTGTGCCGTAGAGCTCAATTGTTGTCCAAAATCTATTAAAAACATATCGGTGAGCCACACTGCTGCACGGGCCGGACATGTTCCTTCATTACCATGAACACACACACACTAGTTTATTTTGATTCAGTCCCACACACTGATGCCCCAAATACTCACTAGACCACCAAATGTGGATTAATTTGCCACTGAAAATATACCCCAACAAATGCACTATTTCCTCCCGTTAATGATTGTTAAAAACTGCAGTGGATATGTTTTAGGAAATTAGTCTTGTTTAAAAAAGAGCTATATATTTGTGAGATGTTTTCAAAGATTTATGTCTTCAATAGGAACCAATGGGCTTGGGGCCAAGAGCCTCCGAGTAGGGAAGTCAGAAAGTACTGAAAAATGGACTAAAACATTGTTAGTTTTGGTCTTTGCATTGGATTTTTGGACAGTAATAAAAGTACAGAATAAATTGACTCACCTTTAATGGAGCTGTACAATTTTTTTGTGTGTGTGTGTGTGTGTGTCTCCATAGATAACCTCAACCTTGACTCCAGCCTTATCATGAATCCCAGTGACCTTCCTCTGCTCTCCCGTTGACCTTTAACTTCCTGTGAATTTTATACAAATGATGGACAAAACTATGAAAATAAGTTGTCATAAAATAGACTTATCTTTTTTTTCATTTGATTCTGACTACCCACATTAGAGTAAATATAGCAGTATTGAACATTGTGTTGGGTCATGCAGGACTCTTATCGAAGTGGTCGCACTATTGTGAGACTTGTTTACACTCTAAGAAATGTGTTTGGATCATTTTTACTCCAAGACATTGTTATTTTATACCATTTCCTCTCCTCATCTTTGACTTTTGCTTTGTAGTAACATCCTAAAAAGTCCTAAAATTTAAAAGACAAGTCTTTATGCAGTGAAGTTCTAAGATTCATACTTTCAGATGCGGGGAAAACAAAAGTTTTAGAACACCCCAATTTTTCCAGTTTTTATTGAAATTTAATGGTTCAAGTCAAGGGAATAACCTAAAATGGTACAAAGGTATGTGGTGAACGGCCCAGAGTAAAAAAAAAAAAAAGTTCAAGTCACCAAAAATTGAGAAAATATGCAAATTTTATAGAAAACCGGCCTTTTACAGGGATTAAGAAATTGGTCATTTTACAGATTTCCTGCAGCAATGGAAGTAAATTAAAGCCTTGAAAGGTAATTCAAACAATTCCTACAGATGCCCCAACTTTTGTTAATTACTTACAAACCCTCTTTATGTACAAAGGCAGTGTTGGAACAAACTGTTACTACACCCTCTGATGCATTATTAGGACAATACTGTACTGCATGAAGTAGTAGTGTATATTGCTATCAGAAAGATGAGAAAAAGGCAAGTCACAAGGGAGACAGACTGGTTGGTTAGGGGTTCATCCTACAGCAAGATAATGACCCAAAACATTAGAGGAAAAGAACTATACAGTGGCTTCACATGATGGAAGACCAGCACAGTCTCCAGGCATGGCATCCTAAACCATCGACCTCCTAGCCATTTCCCTGTGCAATCTCGTTTTGACTCCAGCTATGCACAGACATGAGATTGACATTCATCTTCCAAACTCAGCAAGATGGTGAATACTATCCCAAATTGTGACACTATTCCTTTGAAAAAACAATACTTATTATCTGCAGATGACCTTATATTGTGATTAATTAGTCTCTATTTAAAGGGCCTAAAATTAATTTAGAGCACCATTCGTTGTCATGTTCGGATGAAAGGCGTTAAAATGGTTTCAGCATTACTACTTCTTTTGGATTCTGTACTTTAGGAATGACCATGTAACAACACAATAACCATAATGTTCTGTTTGAAAATACTCACTTGGTTAAGTATCGTGACATCAATCCATCTGTGTAAAAGTGAAGTAAAATATAAGATCATTGTTGTTCTTATCCTACTATATTTCTATTTGGAGGTCTAATAGCAATAACACATATTTATCCCAGACTTTCATATAAAAATTAGTTATGGAATTTGAAATGCCATTACAAATGTTTTGTTTGTTGTTTTGGTTAATATATTATATACAAACTGGCTCTGGTTTTTCCTATTGTAGCATTTAATGTTGTATATATTTGACATTACTGCAGAGCTATTTTCATTTTGTATTTGGCAATGCTATTGTTTTCCCTTTTGAGACAGCCATTGGCTTCTATTAAATTCAGCATAACTTGCTTGAGTTTGGTAATCCATCATGTCTGCTTTTATTGTTAATTGATTATTGTCAAGTACAGTTAGATTTGACTAATCTGCATTGCATTGAAGGCTGGATAATGATGCTGATAAATCGGGATATTTACTCGAGTATTCCTAACCACACAGTGACAAGTTAAACTCAACCCATTGTGGCAAATATTTCAATATTTTGCTGTAAAAAAAATATCCTACACAGCTTCATTAAAACTGTAAATCCCGTCCACTGCTGAAAAAGACCTAAAAGTGCCCTGGTAAAACTAGAAAGCAGACCTTTTAATATTTATTGCCAGAAAATAGCCAAGCAAGCTAAGATCTCCTGCTGTAAGATTTTAGTCAAATGTTACTTGTTAATTTAGAACCTCAGTATGATTAAATTTGAATTTATAGAGACATTCATATTTATTACCCAGCCCTATCTATGTTAATACATAATATAACTTGGTTATAACAAACAGGTTTCAAGTCTGAATTAATTTTCATAGTGTGTTGAAGTTTAACCAGTGGCTATGTGGAAGGTAGGGAAAGCACATTTAATAATAAGAACACACTATGGTAGCCCTTTAAAAAAAAAAAAAAAGGTCAGCAAGAATATATAGTATAGCTAGTAGTTGGTGTTGTCACAGTGGTGTTGTCCTGAAGTGGACCACTGTAGTTAAATAGAGGATATTTAGGAGGGAGTCACAAATGTTGTTAAATTAACTTGCTTTTTAATAAAACTGATTTGGAAATTGTGCTGATGGTTTCGTCATGTTCATATTGTCCTATTCATTATTATCAAACTACATTGTACTGCTGGAGACTAATTAACCTCAACACAATTATATTTGCTCCGTATTTTGAAATCAAGTAAAGTCATCTCCTCGGTAGTCCATTATGGCCTTTCTTGCTGATTTTCAGTCGAAATTTAATCTGTATAATCTGTTTTCTATGAGTGTAACAATATTCTTAATAAAGGGAACAGTTTGAGATGCTCTCTTTCCAAAGTTAGTAAAAATAATCCTCACGAAATATCCAAAGCGGAAGTGGCTTTTGCAGGTAGCGACTGCAGAGTCTGTTTTAATGCTCCTCCTTCAGTTAACTATTAAGATATGTATATGACATACAAGGAGTAGAAATTTTGTTTTCCAAATGTTGGGCTTTTATTAATAGTGTAACAGTCATTATCCAAACATAACTGTCTACCTTCAAAGACCAATATATTAAACTAGTAGGTAATGTTTAATTAATTAAACTGTACAAATACATATTCTGTGGTTATAAGAAAAGTATAAAAGGTACAAATACATTTCTTTATTTGTTCGAAGAAGATGGTGATGAAGAAGAGTGTTGGTCTGACAGGAGCAGCACATATCATACTGGCAATGCAGAAAGGAGAAATACCAGTAATGATGTGCTGCTACAGCCTGAAACACTGACTGTTAGCCCCAACCAATGACAGCTCCCGAAAAATTAAAGCCAAAACGTCTCAACTGCCCCCTGGTGGCTGGCTGCAATACAGGTCATGAACCTCCCCCCTCCATGTTAGAGGATGGGACAAGGGCCAAACTAAAAAATCAAAGTACACGTCAATACAGTTTGCCCAAAGATGGTTTCTCACATTTTAGGTAGTTTTATCACACTGATGCATATTCAAATGTTCATTTTTCTGATATGTTTGGTTTTAATTAATAGTTTGGTTTTAATAGTAATTTGTCGCGATAAAAAGGCAGTGTGACGTCATGATTGTTAGCTGTGTGTATGTGCTTGCCATTGAGTTGGGCAGGTGTATGGGTGGGACCTCGATACTGCGGCTTGACCTGCCAATCACTACTGCGCAGACTCTGGCTCCAAATGACGTCACCAGCACAAGATGGCAGTGCTGTATCCGGGATATTTTATATTCCTCATTGTATAGTGGGAGGAACACACACAGAAATCAAAATTATTTTGATCAAGGGTTACACTTACTTTCATTTAAAAAAAAAAAAAAAAAAAAAAATCAACTTGAATTACAGGTCCACAAATATTCATAAATACAGTGAAGAAAATTTTTTAGTAAATGTATACAAAATTCTCTTGAGTAATTCATTTAAACTAAATTCCTTTTGAATATGTTTTTTATAATGTGTGTATGACCATGTGATACATAAATGTATTTTTTGCAACAAGTACAGGTATCCATCATGTTTGAGATGCAGCTATCCATTTCAAAAAACTGCTGCATGTGTGGTAGCTCAAGTGTCCACCATTGGCTCCCCCAACAGCTAAAAACATAGGATCAGAAATACAAAGTAGATGAATCCATTGACACATAAAGCACACTCACTTTTAATGTTCAGTAGAGCTGTACCACGTTTCAGTATTTCACGTTTCCAGAGCAGCAGCTGTTTGGTGCTGAGATGCCTACAAATATTCAATTTCTTATTTTATTAACCATATTAACATTGTTGGATCTGTCATTGTCCCCTCAAGACTAATTGTTTTTATACAATTGTGATGCTATATTGGATGTTGTTTCAGGAGCACTGGCCAGCTTTGGCTGCTACCAGTTAGCAACTACACAGTTGTTTTGCTACACAACTATGCAGATCTGTTTTTTGATCTTGGACTGATACATGGGAATATTCTTTCCTCTAATATTTTAATAATGTGTCAAAGATACCGTTGTTATATGATTGACATTCCTTAAACATGTTAAAATTTTTGATTTTTGGTTTTCATATTTGTGTCCAAATTATCATAAATCTATGGTCTTGACCACAACATAAGCAATTCAAGAGCAGAAATTACTTATTTGAGAGCAAGAAGTGTCGTGTTGTGAAGATGCATTAAAGGGAGGGATTAAATTATAATATATAACTATATATATGGACCTATGACCGTCAGGATAAAAGGGGTAGGGTGTAGATAGTGCTGAGCTAAGTTCATTCATTAATACCCTCTTAATGAAAGCACAGATTCATTAATTGGCCTCAGAAAAAACAGACTAAAAAACTACGCATATAATAAAGTGAAAATCATCCAATTGGAGCTGAGTAAAAATTAGACTGTGCAAGCCCTTTCTTACAGTTAATGCATCTATGTGAGGATAAGGTTCAGGCCAGAGGTATTTCAGATGAAACTTCTGAGATAGTTCAACTCACTTGTTGTTAGTCTAATTAGTACAACGCATAGGATATTATAGAATTTTAATAATGCATTACTTTTTTTTTAACAGAATATAATTAATTGCTTTTATTCCATGCCATATACATGTTCGGCAATTTTTACTTAAGATTTTCCCCTCAACCATGCTCTCAGTTTTTCAATAAATGCTTACCATTTATTAATCTAAGTGCAAAGATTTCCACATCAATGCTTTTTCCTCCTGTAAACATATGAAACCTTGCGAGCCTCAAGTCACTCACAACAAAGCATAAACAGAAAAATGTAGTTCATGTTCTACAAATTGTTATTTCAATAAACTTGACCTTGGTTCATTTTGTTACTTATTTCCTCAGTACTGTTGATAGTTCAGAAAAATGAAATTGGTTTATGGGGGGCCAGGGGGCGATGGCAGAAAAAGACTGTGAAACACAGTTCTCAGCTGTTCCCCTATTTTAATAATTAATGTTAATGACGAGGAAACAGTTTCCCTGCTGTTAGCCTTTATGAAAGTGATAGACAGTGGGATTTTAACCCCGACACTAATTAAATCACTCAATACCCTGTCATAAATGTAGGAGAGTCCTTTGGTTTTACACCGAACAGGTTATTAGTGAGGTTAAAAAAAAGGGATATTTTCTTTTGTTTGTACTTTAATTATTTTATAATACATGACAACACTCTTACACTGCCCACCCTAACAAGTCAGTCAATCAATTTCTAAAACAAGTGACATAATTGGCCAATCAGATAAAATTGTATTTTTCAACTACAAATTTACCATTTTATTATTTTTTTTAATCAAGTCTGATTTTCTTTATGCTGGTGCAATAATTTGCCTCATTCTGGTTTGTTTTATGATACTGACACTCATTTGAAGAAAATTCCTATAAGTAAGAACTGGTGGGGTGATCTGAGCCCACTGGCAGAAAAAACGGAGACTAAACAGGACAGTGTTTGTCACAGTGGCATGAACAGTGTGGTGGGTAAAAGCTAACCAGTGTGTCAAGATTACACACTCAATGACTGACACAGGGCCGATTGCTGAATTTCTGACTGGTATTTTTTAAAAATTGTGGTGCCAATACAATACCAGAGTAAATACTTTTGATTTTTCCAATTATAATGTATTTTTTTTACAAAACCTTTTGAACAAAATAAACCAGACTTTTTATGGAGAATTTGGATGCAAAACTCTAAGTGCTACACCGAACTGAGCAATTGTGTCAGAGTACACAGTGATGCAGATGAAGCTGCTCACACAACAGAAACATCACACATGCACACACATACCCACATAGATAGAAGACATGTGCCACCTCACAAGTGTAAGACGCATCACGTTTGACTGGGAGCAGCTCCCAGTGTGTTGTTAGGAATCCCAGGGCTCACAGTGGCAGCACATAATGATTTGAAGTGATTCAGTGACATATCTGCAAAACATGATGTGCTGCTAGAGCGCACCCAGGACACACTGAGACCATGAATCCATCCGATATACTGCCTCAGACTGCACACTCGGGGGGAAAACACATCAGTTTAACAACAGGGATATTCATGAAATTCAGGTATATACTTTCTTTCTTTTTTTCCCCACAAATTTTCCCATGTTAATTTAGCTACCTATTAATTAGTAATCTGCATCATTTACAAAAAATATGCCTTCACAAATGACAGTTAATCAAATTATTCTGAAAAACTATACAGTAGTTTTTGAATGTTCTGTATAATTTTGTAAAGGAAATAAACAAAATGGTTGAAAAGCACAAAATGGAGGAAGAGGAAGATAAAACAGGAAGGACCAGAAGTAAACAGTACATAAGAAACACTACTTATAAGATTTACTGTAAAGAAAATGCAATAAAATTTGCAATCATGTTTGAAGTTATAGTATCATAAGAAAAGCTCTTTTTCCTCACTGTGTAGAGAGGTGTTTAACATGCAAAAAACTTTTTGGTGTAGATTAATCTGCTCATGCACTTTTTCATATTACAAAATTCCTTGTGTTACTTTGCTGAAGATACTTTTATTTACACCAAAACATACCGAAAACAAAATAACTTAAGTGCTATGGAAAATTTATGAGTATTAAATATCACTATATTCTGTCTGTTATAAATCAGAGGTCCAGCTGCTTGGAAAAAAGGTCACAGTAGAAATTACATTTGCTGATCGAACCACAAGAACAACAGAAATAAATAGCAGAAACAGTCAAGAGAGAACTGCAAGGCTATAAAAAGGCTCTCCAATTTTTTTTTGCTAATTCTGAAGCATCTTTACACTGAGGTATGTTATATTTCCACACAGCGAAGATACATTTTAATGTCTCATCTAATTTTCTTTCAGGTCTTATCTTTTTTTTTTTTAATTTGCCAATGATGACCATAATTTGACTAGCTAACAATAAAGATCAGCTGTTACAAGACTTTTCTAAAGTAAAGTGTTATAATTTCCTGATAATAGTGCAGTGATCTACCTCATTCTGCCAAGATTTAGAGATACTGTAAAGGATTTCTCAAAATTTGTTGTAAATTAAAACCAGCTGCATTAGTGAAATAATCATAACTCATCAATTTTTCTTTCATTAAAAATTTTGATTTTGAGGGCTTAAGTTTTAAAAAAAGATGACCTGATAGAGATTTCCTTGCACTAAAAAAACAAACAAACAAAACCATAAAAATATCAAATGTGCTGTTATAAATTGGAAATGTAAAACAATATTCTTACATTATTTTTCAATCTGCTTTCAGTGTCATCGACAGACACTGAGATTTGGACGAATCTGATGTGGATAAATTCTGTTTTCATTTCTAAAAGTCTCTAGTATTTGCGTATATACAAACTCAAAAGAGAGCAGGATTTCAATTTCTCCTTTTAAAACTTATTACTTCTCAGCCTGGTAAAGAACATTAAAATATTTTGCTATTTAAAAAACTAAAAATTTGCCATGTGAAAGAGGTTGAAAAAAAGTGAGACCAGATAGTTTGTAGCAATAGGAAAAAAGATCAAAAGGGACAGTGTCAACAGCTGAACAGAACTTACCTGCAGGCCCGCAGAGAGTCACACATTAAACACTGGAAGAGGAAAAGATGAGTTAGTGGGGGGCTTTGACAGGTCATGTGTTGCTGATGCGGCCCTTGGGAAATAATCCACACGGGTGCCACATACAGTAATATTTTAAACTATTGTTTATTGATCCAGCTCCGAGGTTCTCCATCCCTACACGCAACTGTTGTCACTTAACTTTATTATGAGGATATTCAACAGCCTGAAGTGAGATGGACCTCAATCTCTTATATGTATCAGAGGAGAGAATAAGAGAATATGAAGAAAGGAAGGATCCAATAAGTCAGACTGAGGGAATAATCCTAACCTGCCTGTGTTATATTTCATTTAACATGCAAAATTAATTTAAAGAAAAGAAAACGATAACTTTTTTCCACACTGCTAAACACACTCATCACAGAAAGCTACAGCTGCCACCAACCTTTATTTTATTCAGCAATCGATTAATTTCTGTTTTATTAATTGATTAATCTATAAAGTGTCAAGAATTCAAGAGTCCAGCAAAATTACGTCTTTAAGTTGCTTGTTTAGTCTGAGCAAAGATATTGAATTATCAGGGATTTGAAAATGAGAAAACACAACAAACCCTCAAACTGGACAAACTGGAACCAGTTTGGACAAAATTATCAAAATCAACAAAACACAAGGAAAAACCTATAAATTGATATAATTTTACAAGTGTGGTTTTTAGTTACGAAGCAAACTGATTCCATCACCTTGAGTAGCCATATTAATGCGACATAAACAAAGGAAAGCAGCCAAAGCAAACAGACCTCAGGCATGTCAGCAAAATGGCGCTGTTCCATTGTGATTACAACCAAACAAGATGAAGAAGGTTCTAGGAGGAACTATTTCAGAGCACAGACTCAATGAGTACATTAAATGTTAGCAGTTAAATGAGTTGTGGTATAAGTGGAGTCTGGTCAGTTCTGGTACATAGGTGTGTAAACAAGAGGATTTAAAACTATTGTCCTTAAAATGTAGAATATACAGTATAGTTACAAAGTAGGGGTGGGCGATATGGCCAAAATTTCATGTAAGGGTATTTGTAATTTTGTATGGCAATATCAATATATATATTGTGATATTGTACATTATCTGGAAAATAAAGAGATAAAATAAAAAAGATAAAAATAACTAGATAGGACCGAGTCTTTTTTGGCTAATTTAGTGAATTAAATACCTGACAAATCAAGTCACTTCATTCCAATTATACAAAAATCTTAAAAGAATCCATTATCATCATAAATCAGGCTTCCATAATTAGATAAGATTTCAAATGGAGAGACAGGATCTGAAGGTTGAAAAATGTTCATGTTTGTTTGATTTTTATATTGATGTGGTTGACAAATTTATATCTCAGACATCACTACTACAAACCACAGAGAAGGCTACTACATAATAATAACTACAGTGGAGTTTTGAATCTTTTTTTTTTTTTTTTAATGCCGGCTGATGTCTGAATAGTCCACATTGAACGGTCCCAAAACCTAAAGATATATTTGACATTTTTTGCTTGATGAATGACTGCAACAAATTATTTATTATTTAAATTGTTGGTGATTTATTTTCTCTTGATCTAAGATCCATAAATCAAATGATAATTTCAGCATTAATCTACACTATGAATAGGACTGCAAACTTTGAGCTGTGCTGTATCAGTGTGCAACTTATGATAATTGTTAACTAATCCTCCGATTTTTTTTCTTGATTAATTGTTTAGTTTCTAAAATGTCAGCAAATAATGGAAAATGCTCATTATAAGTTCCCAGAGTCCAAAGGGACATCTTCAAATATTTGTTTTATCCAACAAACAATCCGAAACCCAAACATATTCAGATAGAGTGTTATAAAACACTGAAAAAGCAGCAAATCCTCACATTTGAGAAGGTGGAAGCAGAGATTTTTTCCCTAATTATTCCTTTTTTTCTTACTTATTACATTTGCTCCTGATTAAATTTCTGTCAGTTGATTTATCAATAACATGACTATGTTTCCACACTGAAATACAATATATACAGTACATACACGGTGTAACTGCAACCAAGAGTTGTGCTGTCACTTTGTATCTGTAAAGCTGAAATAAAGTTTGAGGGCAGGAGTGAGGAGGGAACTGTGGCGTTTAAGCATCACATCTCACTTAGTGTACTTAGGATTTTTACTTTCTGAAAAGTTTGATTTAAGTGATAAAAAATTATCATGTACATCAAATGAAAAAAGCAAAATTCACTAAAAAAAAAAAAAATCAGATTAGGAATTTAAAAAGGGAGGTCAACATTTAATACAAAAAGGAACTAGAGGAAGTGGAAAAAGCATGCTGAGGCTCCTGGACTGCTCACATGATGTCCTAGCCCCACGACCGGAGTCAATCAGAAAGAGCTCTGCTGAGGGAAGGTGATTGTATTTGAAACAAGAGGTCATGTCAGCAGGGAGAGCAGTGACAGACAAGCGTTAGATTCAGACCCAAACTTCCAGTCTCATTCAAAAAAAAAAAACCATGAATCAGAGAGAGAGGTAGACACAAGAGGGGGTGAGGGAGAGAAGGAAAAAAGAGCACAACTAAAATTGTGGTGGAGGGAAAGGAAGAAAGAGAGAGAGAAGCAACGCAGAGGTGAGAAAATCTCTCTATGGCCTGCTGCTCTCTCCATTCACAGCAA